>NW_026018508.1:9223506-9225231 GCF_020466585.1 Dendroctonus ponderosae
CAACCTATTCTCAGACCTACTGAATATACATACAAAATTTCATCAAAATTGGTCAAGCCGTTTCGGAGGAGTATGGTAACTAAAACTGTGACACGAGAATTTTACATATATAGATATGCATATAAATTATATATTTAAAAGAAAATAATTAATCATAAAAGCATACAATAGGCATGTTTTAACTATTAAGTTTGGACACCTAACCATCCCTCTTAGATGGTAGATCCATAGATGTTATTGAAATATAAACTTTAACACACAACTTACTTGGCCTCTCCTCTTCAGAAGCCGATTTGTCTCCTTCAGAATTTTTGTGATGTTTCTTATGACGATGTGAATGTCTTCTGTCTGTTGGAGCGTGGACACCGACAAAGACGCTGTGCGCTCTATGTCCTAATCACAAAAATCCAACAAGTCATATTACTAACGCCGGCTCAAATATATCGAAAATGTGTTTTTACTTTTCAGCACTATAAAATGTCGTTTTCTATATTTTAAGCTGTCTCCTCTATGTCTTCTGTTTAAACGTTGCCCCAAGATGGCTAGTGTTTTAATTTTCAAATAACTATCCAGTGACCGATAAACCATCACATGAATCTTTTGCGAATCCCAACTAAACTTAAATTAAAACGTGACTAAAAAGCCGAAAATGGCATAAAAAAATGGGAACACGAATACGGAATATGTTTACTGCGCACTCCGTATATTGAAAAATTATTTTCAAATGTGCACCTGTTAAACGACAAAAACTTTCAACAAAACGTCCTTCTAAAATTCAGATTTATTGTAATTTCGGGGTTTGACGCACTAATGAGCAACATTGTATATTTTTCACATAACAGAAGCAAAACTTAAAACAAAGAAGCAAAATCAAAAGAAAGTTGGGTCAGTTTTTAAAGAGGCAAAACTTGTAAATTGTTTATAGTAATTAAAACGTAGAAATATTTATAACATTCGTAATAAATGTTCATAATAGGGCAGAAAGACCTATTGGGTCGATAGCCTTTTTCTGTAGGAAATAAAGATTATTTATATATATGTTCATAATAATTAATTAAGATGTTAGTATCCGTAAATACAAAGGTTTTTTAGCGACAAGCGTACAGTTTTTGGGAGAAGAAAAAATTATATGTTCGCTCAAGCCGCAAAAAACGTTTTCGTTCATAATAATGTCGAATGCAAATTGTAATCTATTGGATTTAAAGAATCGATTAATCAAATTTTCGTTACGTCGTTGTTATATATTTGTTTAGACGATTAGTCAAAGCCAGATTTCTTAATTTTTGCTGAGAAATACTTTGCTTAAAATAATATTTTCTGGTTTTCATCGCAAGTATAGAATATAAATATAAATCTTATAAATAATTCTTACCCTCAAAATCTAGTTCACCAAAAGATTGTTTAAGCTTTTCCACTCTTGGGTCCTTTGGAGCTTCATCATCGTGCGGATCCATATTAGTTTACCTATAAAGAAAACCTTTTTAAAAAAATGTAACCCAAAAATCAACTTTGATTTCAATAAATAAATAGAAAATTTTAATTTGGAGTTGCGTTACCCTAAGATTTAAATTAAGACCATGTACATCTCAGCTTCAAATAACACTAGGTCACATTAGGATCAAAGACGATTTAAATATAACTTAGATACGAACTGAGAACCTCAGTTTTGAAGGCGTTTTGCAGGGCAAGCCCTCTTGTATAAGTGCAGAAAGTTTCAATTTTCAG
>NW_026018508.1:9225629-9225784 GCF_020466585.1 Dendroctonus ponderosae
TTGGTTTACGTGATTCTTTCTGCTGGCGGAGTTTGAAATTTTTTATTCAAGAACTAACATACTGAAAGAGCTGATTTTGTATGTATTTTATAGGGCAGTCTACATGTGATTCTCTGAGAAATTTGCAAATTTAGAGAGTCGCTTATGTGTCAGAT
>NW_026018508.1:9225807-9227487 GCF_020466585.1 Dendroctonus ponderosae
AAGTCGACAACGTTTCGATTTGGAATCACCATGAGGCAATTTTCCGTAATATTTGAAAATCGTGTCTAGTTTTTGATTGTGGCTTTAGCAGGCCGGAGTTTAAAATCTATTTTCTCAGTCACTTCCAAAGTGAGAAAGTAAAATTTGGTTGCATTCTATAGACCAATGTTACAATTTATAAGTCAAAAACGAGTCGATGTTCAGTCATCTTCAGGGAATTTTCTTTAGGAATTTTTTGAAATTTTGTATGTGCTTTGTGCTTGTTTTTACAGGTCACAGTTTGGCATTTATTTATTCAAGAACTAATATATTCAGGGGATCGACTTTGTCGGTTATATAGCGCAACGTCGTATCTATAAGTGCAAAACGTTTCGAATTTCAGCTATAATCACGAAATTTTTGAGAAGTTTCAAAATTGCATGTGATTTTCGCGGAATATTTAAGCAGGCCGTATTTTCACATTTATTTACTCAGAAACTTGCAAACTTTTGTATCAGGTTTTTCGGGCAAGATCCGCTACATTACTCGACAACGATTTCGATTTTGAATCATCATCAGACAAATATCAATAATTTTTAAAAATCGTGACTAGTTTTGTTTGTGGTTTTTGCAGGCCGAAGTTGAACTTTCAGCTTGTCTGTAATGGGAGAACGGAGAAAATACGTTTTGCATGCGTATTCTAGGGCAAAACCGTTTATATAAATGCAGACGGTTTAGATTTTCAGCCATCATCAGGCAATTTTTGACAATTTTTACAAAATGGCGTTTCGTTTACGTGATTCGTTTTTGAAGGCCGGAATTTGGAATTTTTTTATTCGATAACCAACGAATTAACAGAGCGGCTATTGCACCTATTTTGTAGGAAAAATTCTGATATATAAGTGGACAAAGTTTCGATTTTCAATCATCAAGCTATTTTTAATACATTTGTTTTCTCGACTTCTCTCTGGAGTACAATTATCAAGAAAATATTGCATTTTCTGATTAAAAAATGCATCTGAAGTTGGCCTAAAGTATCAAAATTCGAAATATTTTTCGACATTTAAATGCATCTGGGTTACATAGTGTGAAAATATTTTTGGCTTAAAAATTGTATATCCGATCTTCAAACCTTCGTAACCTTTGGAGGTTTCTAACCGATTTTAAATTTCTCAACGGCAGTTTTTAGCGAAAATCACACTATTTCAACCAAGTTCTTCAATATCCATATCGGACGGGTATTAAGAGACCAAAGGAAACATTTCCAGAGCAAAAAACTCGGGTTTTTTGCTCTAAAAAAATAAAATGACCAGTGCAAAAATGCACTGGTCATTTTGTTGCTGAATATTTTGCTTGGAAAATCGCCCATTCGGCATTAAAATCTTCATAATGTTCAATTGATATTAATTAATTGCTCAAAAAGCAATTTTCATAAAAAATTACTATTCTTTCAACAAACGAACAAACACAAAACATTTCGATTTATTTTCAAAAAACATTTTTGGACTTTAAAATACAACAATTCAAAGTAATTTATCCGGAAAATCGTCCTTTCGGCTTTGACCTCATAGGTAAGATGAACGTTCAAAGTTAGCAAGAAATTGCAATTTTCTGGGCTCACCTAATTCGATAGAAACATACAGACGTTTGTTTTTTGTTTCCATGGTAACATGTACCCGGTTAACTTGATCTAAACAAAAA
>NW_026018508.1:9228486-9275684 GCF_020466585.1 Dendroctonus ponderosae
CAACCTATTCTCAGACCTACTGAATATACATACAAAATTTCATCAAAATTGGTCAAGCCGTTTCGGAGGAGTATGGTAACTAAAACTGTGACACGAGAATTTTACATATATAGATATGCATATAAATTATATATTTAAAAGAAAATAATTAATCATAAAAGCATACAATAGGCATGTTTTAACTATTAAGTTTGGACACCTAACCATCCCTCTTAGATGGTAGATCCATAGATGTTATTGAAATATAAACTTTAACACACAACTTACTTGGCCTCTCCTCTTCAGAAGCCGATTTGTCTCCTTCAGAATTTTTGTGATGTTTCTTATGACGATGTGAATGTCTTCTGTCTGTTGGAGCGTGGACACCGACAAAGACGCTGTGCGCTCTATGTCCTAATCACAAAAATCCAACAAGTCATATTACTAACGCCGGCTCAAATATATCGAAAATGTGTTTTTACTTTTCAGCACTATAAAATGTCGTTTTCTATATTTTAAGCTGTCTCCTCTATGTCTTCTGTTTAAACGTTGCCCCAAGATGGCTAGTGTTTTAATTTTCAAATAACTATCCAGTGACCGATAAACCATCACATGAATCTTTTGCGAATCCCAACTAAACTTAAATTAAAACGTGACTAAAAAGCCGAAAATGGCATAAAAAAATGGGAACACGAATACGGAATATGTTTACTGCGCACTCCGTATATTGAAAAATTATTTTCAAATGTGCACCTGTTAAACGACAAAAACTTTCAACAAAACGTCCTTCTAAAATTCAGATTTATTGTAATTTCGGGGTTTGACGCACTAATGAGCAACATTGTATATTTTTCACATAACAGAAGCAAAACTTAAAACAAAGAAGCAAAATCAAAAGAAAGTTGGGTCAGTTTTTAAAGAGGCAAAACTTGTAAATTGTTTATAGTAATTAAAACGTAGAAATATTTATAACATTCGTAATAAATGTTCATAATAGGGCAGAAAGACCTATTGGGTCGATAGCCTTTTTCTGTAGGAAATAAAGATTATTTATATATATGTTCATAATAATTAATTAAGATGTTAGTATCCGTAAATACAAAGGTTTTTTAGCGACAAGCGTACAGTTTTTGGGAGAAGAAAAAATTATATGTTCGCTCAAGCCGCAAAAAACGTTTTCGTTCATAATAATGTCGAATGCAAATTGTAATCTATTGGATTTAAAGAATCGATTAATCAAATTTTCGTTACGTCGTTGTTATATATTTGTTTAGACGATTAGTCAAAGCCAGATTTCTTAATTTTTGCTGAGAAATACTTTGCTTAAAATAATATTTTCTGGTTTTCATCGCAAGTATAGAATATAAATATAAATCTTATAAATAATTCTTACCCTCAAAATCTAGTTCACCAAAAGATTGTTTAAGCTTTTCCACTCTTGGGTCCTTTGGAGCTTCATCATCGTGCGGATCCATATTAGTTTACCTATAAAGAAAACCTTTTTAAAAAAATGTAACCCAAAAATCAACTTTGATTTCAATAAATAAATAGAAAATTTTAATTTGGAGTTGCGTTACCCTAAGATTTAAATTAAGACCATGTACATCTCAGCTTCAAATAACACTAGGTCACATTAGGATCAAAGACGATTTAAATATAACTTAGATACGAACTGAGAACCTCAGTTTTGAAGGCGTTTTGCAGGGCAAGCCCTCTTGTATAAGTGCAGAAAGTTTCAATTTTCAGTCATCATCAGGCTATTTATGAAAATTGTTACAAAACTGCGTTGGATTTACGTGGTTGTTTCTTTTGCATTCCGGAGTTTTGTAATCTTTTATTCAGGAACTRACAAACAACGGGATCCGCTTTTGAWTGTATTTTATAAGGCAAAGTCTGATTTATAAGTGGAAGATRTTTCAATTTTCARYCATGCTTTWTTTTGAAAATCGTGYYTGGTTTTCGTGCGGGTTTTTGCAGGACAAGTGTTTAGGCATTTCTTTCCTCCGAAACTTACAAACCTAAAYAGTCCGTTTGGAATGCATTTTGCAGAGAAAAGTCTCTTATAGAAATGTAGAAAGTTTCGATTTTCAGTCATCATCAGRCTATTTTTGACAAATTTTATAAAACTGCTASTACAACTAAAATTGGTTTACGTGATTCTTTCTGCTGGCGGAGTTTGAAATTTTTTATTCAAGAACTAACATACTGAAAGAGCTGATTTTGTATGTATTTTATAGGGCAGTCTACATGTGATTCTCTGAGAAATTTGCAAATTTAGAGAGTCGCTTATGTGTCAGATTCCTAGAGCACAGTCTGGTCCAGAAGTCGACAACGTTTCGATTTGGAATCACCATGAGGCAATTTTCCGTAATATTTGAAAATCGTGTCTAGTTTTTGATTGTGGCTTTAGCAGGCCGGAGTTTAAAATCTATTTTCTCAGTCACTTCCAAAGTGAGAAAGTAAAATTTGGTTGCATTCTATAGACCAATGTTACAATTTATAAGTCAAAAACGAGTCGATGTTCAGTCATCTTCAGGGAATTTTCTTTAGGAATTTTTTTAAATTTTGTATGTGCTTTGTGCTTGTTTTTGCAGGTCACAGTTTGGCATTTATTTATTCGAGAACTAATATATTCAGGGGATCGACTTTGTAGGTTATATAGCGCAACGTCGTAACTATAAGTGCAAAACGTTTCGAATTTCAGCTATAATCACGAAATTTTTGAGAAGTTTTCAAAATTGCATGTGATTTTCACGGAATATTTAAGCAGGCCGTATTTTTACATTTACTTACTCAGAAACTTGCAAACTTTTGTATCAGGTTTTTCGGGCAAGATCTGCTACATTACTCGACAACGATTTCGATTTTGAATCATCATCAGACAAATATCAATAATTTTTAAAAATCGTGACTAGTTTTTGGTTGTGATTTTTGGCTGGCCGAAGTTTAACTTTCAGCTTTCTGTAATGGGAGAACGGAGAAAATACGTTTTGCATGCGTATTCTAGTGCAAAATCGTTTATATAAATGCAGACGGTTTAGATTTTCAGCCATCATCAGGCAATTTTTGACAATTTGTACAAAATGACGTTTCGTTTACGTGGTTCGTTTTTGAAGGCCGGAATTTGGATTTTTTTTATTCGGTAACCAACTAATTAAAAGAGCGGCTATTGCACCTATTTTGTAGGAAAAATTCTGATATATAAGTGGACAAAGTTTCGATTTTCAATCATCAAGCTATTTTTAACACATTTGTTTTCTCAACTTTGGAGTCGGGAGTACAATTATCAAGAAAACATTGCATTTTCTGATTTAAAAATGCATCCAAAATGCATATGAAGTTGGCCTAAAGTATCAAAATTCGACATTTAAATGCATCTGGTTTACATAGTGTAAAATATTTTTGGCTTAAAAATTGTATATCCGATCTTCAAACCTTCGCAACTTTCGAGGTTTCTAACCGATTTTAAATTTCTCAACGGTAGTTTTTAGCGAAAATCACACTCTTTCAACCAAGTTCTTCAATATCCATATCGGACGGGTATTAAGAGACCAAAGGAAACATTTCCAGAGCAAAAAACTCGGGTCTTAAATGCACTGGCCATTTTGTTGCTGAATATTTTGCTTGGAAAATCGCCCATTCGGCATTAAAATCTTCATAATTTTCAATTGATATTAATTAATTGCTCAAAAAGCAATTTTTATAAAAAATTACTATTCTATATATTACTATACTTTCAACAAACGAAAAAACACAAAAAATCGATTTATTTTCAAAAAAATATTTTTGGACTTTAAAATACAACAATTCAAAGCAATTTGTCCGGAAAATCGTCTTTTCGGCTTGCGTAAAATGAACGTTCGAAGTTAGCAAGAAATTGCAATCGAAATTTGCGTATATTAAAATAGGAAGTGAAGTAAATTGTTGGGTGAGAAAAGGTTTGATTTAGCGTCTTCTGAGCATGTTTGAAAATATTTTTTCAATGCGATTTCCTTAAAACTATATAGGTGTTTTTAATGATGAGAGCAAAGTGAAAATTTAATTGACATATAAAATGTTTACAAAATAGGTGAAATTTTAACAAAAATAGAATAAAACGACTGACTGGATAGCCAGCGTTAATTGAGTATAAAAAAATCTAATGCGCTCCAACGTCGGCTTGGTTTATGTTAGGCGGGGAAACCTGTTTTTTTCACAGCGATCATTCAAACGGATTGGAACTTGGAACTGTTCTTTGAAAATATTTGCGTGCGCACAGGCACTTTCCACAAAACAGTCAACAATAAAAAAACTGAAATCGAAGTGCAAATCTAAGGAATGAGTCACCCAAAGGGCGATAAGCAAATAAATGATTATGTTGCTTCAGTAGTTCGGTACCTTTGGAAATGCTGCTTGCATACTTAGTTTATTCAGATAGTGAACAAAATGGGTGGCCAGTTCTTTGTGTCCATCGCGTTCTTATAGAATAAGAAAAGATAATAAAAGCGTAGAATCTTTGTGGCCCTTTAGGCAAATTGAGAATTGGCTTTGTGTGTTCAAGTGTAGTGTGATCTTTTTGAGGATGAATGGATAGAAAATAGAGAACGGAGGCGCCAGCTTGCAGAAAGATGGTAAGAATGATTTATAATCTATAAATCTTTAAATTTGAACTGAGTTTGGTTTTCCGAAACATAACTGAAGTTTTATGGATTCTTTTGACATGGTTTTGGGCAGATTTTCTGCTCTACTGAACACATTTTCTTCTTTCTTTCCAGGTGGTACCAATGCAGCTTTTGGTAAGTTTGGCATTACTTTTCCCCTGGTTGCCATGTAGATGTAGAACTTTTAGTCCCATATTATTGACTTGCATTTTATGGTATTCCTCCGTGTCATATTTATTCGACGTGGAACGACGAGGGAGTTTCTGGATTCTGTAATGGGCTTTTTGAAAATTTTTGTTTCGCTTTTTGGCAAATTAATTGAATCTCATACTTTGGGCATTAACTCGAGGTTTTCTATGGCAGACTCTTTTTATATAAACTTTTAAAGGTTAAATTCAAAATAAATGTCGTTCTCCTGTTACCTCCACATTTATTCTGGTGTATTTTGTATCAATTATTGGTGTTTGCCTGTTATCAATTACACTCGAAACTAAACGGTTTTCAAATTCTCAATGGGGTTTGCTCAGATTTACAAAGTTCAAGTTTTGCTGCTTGGTTCTCCTAATGGTCAGGCTAATGCCACGTAACATAAGGGCGTTCTGCCGTGAACGCACTTTTAATTATGGCTGAAGCAAGTATATCAATTATTAATATTTGTCTGGTGTAAATTTGATTTTTTGCTGCTTTTAAAGTAAATGATACCCCAGAATCCAGACTAAAGAGCCTAAAGGTAAGTGAATTTTATTGATTCTTTTGTGGTGGTCTAGCGGATAGTGCCTTTAAATGTTGCAAGTGGTCCTGACCCGATAATTTAAATTTCGCACTGTTTTTCCAAATTTCACAATCTAAACAAATAATTTTTCCAAACGATTCGTTCCAACGATTTTCAGTGGCCAGGATCTGTCCAACTATTCCAGTTTTTCTTGCTGTTCAGCGCCCTTCAAGCTGCATGTAGTCCAGATCAAGACTATATCCAGACTTGCGGCTATTCTTCTAAATTTGATCCACCTAATGGTTTCAGGGAATTGCAGCGGCCTGAACGCCTGGACAGCAATTTATTTTGTAGAAGTAGATGGCAACCAGGGTTGTAGTTTCTTTTTGATAGCATTTATGCTGCTCGCATGTGCAGATTTGCACATTTTTCCACTTCGCTTTCTGCGGATTTTATATAGCGGTTTTTTGAAAATTGTAGTGCTTCTATTTTCGCATTCCAGGTGAATTGTTGATCTATTTTAGTAGGTCTAATTAGAAACAAGAATTTCCCAAAGCGCTCCATAGAAAAGGTTTTACTGAAGGTTCATACATTTTTAATGGTTTTTAGATGTGCTAAACATCAAGAGCACTTAAAAATCTGATATACTCTTGATTAACTTTTTAAATGTTAGATTTCCCATATCGAAGTAAATATGGAAAGGCAGTTCCCGCAGAGTGCCATCGAAATCGTTCGAATGATTACTTTAATATTGTCTACCCTTTCCCGATAGAAGTTCTGAAACTTTCAGACCTCGTTACCGTTTGATTCATGATAGGCAGTTCCTAAGATTTGATTTACATCGAAATATTCCTAATGATTAAGCAGAKATTTTTAGCCGTTTCCATATCTATTAAAATCGARATGTCAATAACAATAACATTTGATCTCYTCTCCGTYCAAGTGAAGCCTTTGTACAGAATCTTTTRAAGATTTCTCTAAAATTTGTAATTGTTTTCGAGAAATAAGCTTTTAAACTTTGGCGGTTATATCGGAAATTCACACCTTTTTTTTACCCCGTTTTACCTATTAGTTTTCTTGTTTTTTCTTCTAYYTCTTTAGAAGTTCTCAAAACTAGACAYAAAAAAGCSATATTTTGTCRTTCCAAAAAAGTCCCAAATACAAATTTTTATGGYCATAGTAAAACTGCTTAAGAATCAATTAAAAATAAACAAAAAAAWTATTTACGCTTTGGCATGGCACCCYGTCTCTCGGAAATTGTTAACTTTCAGATAAGTCAAATATGCTTGAAACSCAGTACTTTTGCCTAAACAGTATTCCAGTGAGTTTTGGTACGTTAATTGAGGACCACTTTATATAAGTGTAGAAAGTTTCGACTWTCAATTTTTGACAATTTTTGCAAAATTGWGTTGGGTTTATGAGTTTGTGTTTGCGGAGTTCGACATTTTTTCATCCAWCAAYTAACATAATAAGAAAGTCACTTTTACATCCTATATTTTATASRGAAAATTTGCGTAATGAGTGTAAAGTATTTCGAATTTCAKTCATTATCTGGAAATTYTTAAGAWTTTTTTAAAAYAGTCTAGTTTYCTTGARGATTTTTWCACSCCGGAGTTTAGCATTTATTTCGWCTGTAACTTGCAAAACAAGAAARTTAGTTTTGAATGCAGGTTGTAGCGCAAGGTTACATAAGTCAGAAAAGCTTTGGTTTTCAGTCATCATAGGGTTATTTTTGATAATTCTTACAAAATTGCKTTTGGTTTACGAAGCTGTTTTTTTTACCGMAATKKMCGAARATTTGCATTTTTCCAAWCCAGAACTAATTAGCTRTGAGAGAGTCACTTTTATATGTATTTTATAGAACAGCGTGTTGTGGAACAGCTATATGTGGWMAACGTTTCGATTTTCARTCATCATCAGGCTAWTTTTAAAATATTMTAGAAAATRTTTCGTTYGGTTTACGAAGGTGTTTTTGCAGGCCGGACTTTGGTARTAATAATAYAGAAATCATCGAATTAAGAGAGCTGCGTTTKCATGTGTTTTATAGGGCMAAGTTCTGATCCATAAGTGRAAAAGTTTCGATTTTCAGTCATCATCAGGCAATTTTCCAGGAATTTTTAAAATTTAATGTGATTTAAGCGGTATACCTATTTAAGCAAGTCGCAGTCTCATATTTATTWTCTCAAAAACTTGCAAAGTTTGAGAGTCGGTTTTGYAGGGCAAAGTCCRTTTTMTTAGTKAGMAACTTTTCAATTTTGAGCCTTSATCAAGACATTTTCAATAATTTTTCAAACTCGGGTCTGGTTTTCGTGCCGGTTTTTTCAGGCCAGAGTTTAGCTTTCAGTTTCTTCGCAATTTGCAAAATAAAGTGAATTTTGAAGGCGTTCTATAGAACCCCCCTATAGGGCAAAGTCTCTTATATAAATGTAGAAAGTTTCGATTTTCARTCGTCATCAGGAGCTTTTYTGCAAAATYGTGTTGTGTTTSCAGGCCGGGRATAATTTTSAAAAAGTGTYTGGCTTTCTACAGRGTTCTCGATTCGGAAGCCGGAGTATATMATTTATTTCCCCTGCAAATCGGGATGGTCACTTTTAAATGCGTTTTGTAGCGYAAAGCCACKTATATAYWTAGTYARAAAAGTTGYGASTTTCAGTCATCAGCAGGTTATTTTTGACATTTWTTTKTTCGTGATTTTMGCGGTATATTTAAGCAAGTCGTAGTTTCACATAYATTTTCTCAACAACTTGCAAAGTTTGAGAGGCACTCTTCCATCAGATTTATAGGGCAAAGTCTATTCTATATGGAGGYATCATCAGGCAATTTTCAAGAATTTTTAAAATTCGTTTGTAAAATTCAGCAGTTTTCTATCTTAAATCGTTTTCAACTCTTAATGCTGAATTCTTTTCAGCTGGAAACGTTCCTAATTATTGATTGAGTTTTTTTAAAACGTTTCGATGTTTTTCCACCATCTTCAGTTTGTCGACTCGTCTAGGTACTAGGTAGTTGTTGCTACGTCAGATTTGTGACTCTCTAGATGGTGGAAAACACTGAAACGTTTTTAAAAAATAAGTAATTTATGAATTTGAAATAAATGACCGAAACCCAGCAAAATAGTTTATATTCAAATTAGAAATACAGTCAGGAAAACTTACATAATCAACTTAATATAAGCAAATATATTTTACATAAAACGTCTCAGCTCTCTAAAAGAAGTGAACCCCTTAAGAAATGGCACCAATTTTGAAGTGCCCCGCTTACAATCAATATTTTATTTAAAAATATTCCGCTGCCCCTTAGCAAAAAAGTGGCTCAATAGTTTTATTCAAACATTGTAACTGTTATAAGATAAATAGTTTGTAAAAATTGGAAATGGTTCGTAAAAATATTTGAATATTTAAAACACCATCGTAATAATTTTTACTGGACAATAGATTTTTCAACTATATTTTCTATTATATATTTTATAATATAAATCATGATTTTTTGTTCAATAGTATGAATAATAAGTTTTCCTGTCTGATATTTTACATAAATAATACCGAGTGTTCTACCGGTAACCACGGCGAACGATATATGGGAAACATAATTAGGAGAAATATGTTTTCATGTGGTTATTTTGCTACGGATTTCAAATATAGTCACTCTCACTTGCCATAATGAAAGTAGCCACGGTAAAAACAATAAAATGCTAAATGCATATTTACAATGGTCGCTTACCATTTGAAAATATTTAATATTCTTGCAGGGACGCTTAAATTATACAAATGGGGATTATTTGAAGTAATTTCGTATTATTCGAATCAAACAAGACTTATTTTGTAATGAAATGTGTATATTAATCAAGGATATATGTGTTTAAATAAACCTTTGAATATTAAATATCACCATGTGCTTTCGACCGACAACTACGTCATCATCTGGGCCGTTAAAAAACACAAAAGTAACGGTTAGTACTCGGGGGGATAAATACATGAATAAATGGTAAAAATAAAAAATAAATTAATATTGAACAAGAAAATAATTTAATTTTTAACGGTTTATTTATACACATATATCCTTGATTAACATGCACAGTTCATTACAACGTAAGTCTTGCTTGATTAGATTTTTCCAGTGTGTACACACCCGCGTTTGCCCCTGAATTTATTATTTATGAATAATGTGATAAAGTTCATCAAGAATATGTGACACATTTCTTCTTCTCTGCAGCTCTACAACCCTTGGTGGGTCTGGGCTGACTGCACGATTTTTTCACCCTTTTCTATCTTGAATAAATTCAGGATCGTATGCTATAGCTCTCAGGTCTGCAACGATGTGGTCTCCCCATCTCATACGCGGTCTCCCCATATATCTTCGCCCTTCCGAGTTATGTTGCACGAACTTCAGCTTTTCCGTAGTAATTGTCCAAGTCTCACTCCAGTATATGACCACTGATCGTATGACTGTTTCAGATATTTTAATTTTTGATCTTCGGGATAGATTCTTGCTGGATATAACATCTTTTAGAGCGGACATGCGTCTACAACCGCATTGGGTTCTTACCTTGACTTACTGTTTTCCTCATTGATTGATCCCCCAGGTACCTAAATGTTGTTACCCTCTTGAAAGTGTACTCTCCTATTGCAGCGCTTTGCCCTATCCAATCTCTGCTCGTTCTTTTACAAACACACATGTATTTCGTTTTGTCCTTGTTAATTTTATGGCTCAATACTTCCGCCGGACTTCCAACTTTATTAAATAACTTCTTTATGATTATTACGGTGTCTCCAACCACGTCAAAGTCGTCGGTTAAGGCTAGGAGAACCTTGGGGCCCTCAATACCAAAGGCCTCCGTGGTAAATTCCGCCTCTCGTATGGCTTTGTTCAAGGCTATATTTAATAATATAAAGGATAGAGAATCCCCCTGCATCAAACCACTAAATATCTCAAACGCCGTTGATACATGCTATCGTATGCTTGCCTAAAGTTGATGAATCACTCTGTTGAATTCCCAGCATTTTTGTAACATTTGCCTTATTGCAAATATCTGGTCGACAGTAGATCTATTTTTACGGAATCCACATTGGGGACTACTAGCCTGACTACGATGGGTTTAAGGCGTTCCAGAAGGATTGTTTGCAAGGAGCTTTCGTTGCTCTATTTTCTCTCTCTATTCTAGAAACTTTCGTTTCTCGCTCTATTGTTACCACAATTTCCTTTCTCTCCCTTTTTATGGATAGAGTGAACAGACTTTCTTTCCACTCATCTTGTATTTTCTCCTCACTCCATATAAGATTAATAAGTCTATGTAGTTGCGTTTGCGGCGCTTCTCCTCCATAATATAGTATGTAGTGTATAGTATATATAATATAATTATACTTTTATACATATACAAGACACGGTTTTGGAAATATATCATAAAATATTTCCCGCTAGACAAATAAATTGACACGATTTTTTTCGAAGAACCCTACCTTTGAACCATTCCGGTTTAGGTGGCTCATCCTGTATACGTGTGTGTTAACGATTGCACACACGCTAATAATATTGTATTGTTCGGAATAGACGAAAATATCGAAGAGTACGCCAATGGAAACTGATGGGATTTCAACAAAGCAATGTTACAAAAATATCTAGATTCTCGGAGTATGGTGGGTAAACCTGATAATGAAACTGAATCAAACTGCTTCTGTCGAGATCCACTCAGTTAAATCTGAATATCTTCTGAAAGGTTTTGCACGCGGTCCAACATACCTTCACATTTCAGTACCGGTCCCTGAAAACCAGTTCGAATCCGTTTATTAGCTAAATATTATTAGTCATCGAAATCCAGTCATTACAAATACGATGCTTGTTGCAATTTTATATTTTATTTTTATACAAATATATTTATATTTGTATATATATATCGCCTATATCGAAATAAGAATTCCATTGACATTCAAAAAATATTTCAATATTTACGGATATTTAAATGCTAATTATTAATTTAATCTTATAAAATACGGTTCACAAAATATATATAATATTGAATGCAATATTGTAATGCAATTAATTACGTATTGTAGGTAGTAGTATAAAAAATACTACTTGGTTTTACGATAAGATAAAGACCCGCAAAGTTATAGATAAAAGATTCCGCCGAACAGGAACAAATATTAAATTATTGATAAGCTACTGCATTATTTACTAAAGATATGATTAGGTGCACTCTTCGCAGTAAGTTGTTGCTCTTTTTAATTCACACGTCTTAAAATATTATCTGAAGATGGCCATTCATGCTTCAAACCAATATGTGTTGTACCGCTGATACGTTAAAAAGTTGTCCAGTTGTTGCTGGTTTTAGAATTTGCTGAAAAGCACACTCTTAAGATTCCATTGTCATGTTTTGAGAGTAACATCCAGTAGGCAATCAAAAGAATAAACGATGACGAAACGAACTTAATTCATCCTAGACAATGCACATGGAAAGTTTTTGAGCGTAGAAAAGCTTCGGTCATTCCTGCCTAATCAACCAAGTGAATTTATTATATTTCTGATTTAAATAAAATCATTTTYAGTATTGACAATCAAAATTGTATTGTCTGATATTATTCAGTTGGAATCCGCTGAATAGCCAAGTTCCATCCAAATATATAATTAAATAWACAGAACAAACTTCAAAATTATTTTTTCATGAAAATATTAATTTTGCATCAACAGCATATATCGTTTTTTAAATTGAGCTTCCATTTCATCASCTATTCACAAAAACAATGCATATATCTGAAATAATAGCTAAGCTTTTTTTTGAAYAATTTGGTTTGTCAAATAGCAATAACAATAATAATTATCTTTATTTCAGAACTGTTATTTTAACCTACCATCAGATAACGTCAAAATGCTCCACTCTTTTTTTTATCTCATAAAGAATTTTAATATTTATTACGTATTGAGGGCTTTGCTTGGTGTGGTAGTTTGTTGGTGATCGTGATGCTAATTGGTTAAAGATACCAGTTTAGCTGCTTGAACTAATAGGTTACCTAATAGATGCGGCAGAACAAAACACTATTTTTCTTCGTCCAACGTTTCGACTATTTTTTGCCATAATTATGGTGTTGCAACAGCAAATTGGCTTTTAATGTTGGGTTTCAAGGATAAAGTACTGAGTGAAAAAAGTTTGTCTATTATTTACAGCAATTTATTCGAATAATCCTATTGTTCAATCAATCGTCAATAAAAAAAATGTATAAAGTTTTTTTATCAATCAATATCAATTTTATATTTAAAAGTTTGTGCACGCCACCGTCAGGGATTTATCTAAATCTAGCAGACCACAAGACGTAAGTAAAAATAAACGACTTAAGGCTTATTCACACTACCCGACTCCTAACCGACCGTCAAAGACACGACAAAACATTCTTATTAGATAAGTCAAGGGTGGTGTTCACTTTAACCGGTAACGGCAAGCTAACGACTCGTCAACATATCGTTGTGCATATATGCAATCGAATAGTTGAGTGCTAATAATACGTTAAGTTTATGCTGCGCAAGTACGAACATGTTTTCTTTAATTGAAAGTATTACCCAAACTGAAACTT
Organism: Dendroctonus ponderosae; assembly: GCF_020466585.1. Lineage (NCBI taxonomy): Eukaryota > Metazoa > Arthropoda > Insecta > Coleoptera > Curculionidae > Dendroctonus > Dendroctonus ponderosae. The sequence continues at coordinate 9,241,377 of NW_026018508.1, forward strand.
ACAAATCAAAACGAGAGACAAAAGAGAGACTCTCCTGTCCCTGTTAAAACCTTTACAAATCGACGGCTGCACGTTCTACAGTTAACCTGCAAGCGCTTCACATTTACCCAAGAGTTAACTAGTTTCTTTTAAATGATCATAATATTCATTCAAATCCATATCTAAATGAAAAACCAACGACATCGATTGTAGATGTACCTAGTCTGTTTTTAGATGTCCCTAGTCTTTTTCATATTTTCTTTACTTCTTTTTTCCTTTAGATGGTGCTTTACATCAAATATTTTTAAAAAAATAATGAGATAATAAACACGAGTCTGGATAAATAAAACTTTATCCTTTAAGTAACTTTTTTTGATAAATTATTTAAATTGCATGGTTTTTATTTTTTGTGTTAGCTCAAATTAGGCTTGGGTAACACTGTGTTGAGTTGCGGTATTGAGTTCTCTGAGTTAACAAGTTATAACTCATAGGTTAATGAGCTATAAGTAATTTATTAAAGTTTTACGAGACCCGAGACTGAAATTTTCACATCTAAAAAAAGGTCATCAACTTGACTTTGCCAGTATTTTACAGTAAAACGTATATTATTACAGGAAAAATGCGGGTTTTCTGTTTAGATGCAGTGTTGTTTCCAAGGGTTTTCCACATAAATCATTATAAACTTTTCCTTTTTCAGTTAAGGGAAATATTTTTGGATAAAGATTTTTCTATCAAAATTAATTTTGTCATTTTTGGCTGAAAACCCCCCATTATTGTCAAAAAAGAATGGAACCATTAGAAAAAATAATGCTTTTTTGCGTTTTCGATTAAAAACTTTTAGTAGTAATAGTTTTCGGGAAAAAACGGTAGAAATTTATTTTCGTTTTGGTCCCGAATTCGACACTTAAAAACGTGTGTTTGTAAAATTTTTACAAAGCTATAAATTTATCTTGTAATTTTTAACAAAAACTACATTTTTTCACAAATTCCACAGTCTTCAGAGGAATGGAGGTGACGAGATTTCCAAATAACCTGTTATAAACTTTCACTTATTCTGTTCGTTTTTTTTATAAAAAATTGTTTTATTTTTGTTATAAATTCGAAGCTGGAAAGGGATTTCAAAACTTTTTACAAAACGACTAAGGATTCGAAATTTATTTTATAATTTTTCTCGGAAAATACTTGAAAACTTTAGACAATTGAGCATTTAGAAGAACAAGTAACTCGGCTAAGACTGGAAAATTCTGAAATTTGAAGACATTTTAAAAATATTTTTAATAAATGACATTTAAAATAAATCTAAAAAAAGTAAAAAAAAAATTATAACAGTTTCCCAGCAACGGAACTGAGTTACTGCGCCGGTGCGTTGGGTTGGCGACCCAAGTCATCTGCACAGCACTGCGCCAACTCCTAAAAATTCACTGAGTTACTCAGGCTTAGCTCAAATAGCTCTGGTACGCAAGAAGGTTGCCAATTGTTCTAGTTTTATTAAGTTAGTTTCCGATGTTCAAGAATCGTAACTGCAGTACAGCGCCAAAATGTCTTACATGTCTGGCTTGGGTTGAATTGCTTCTGTGGATAATGGATGAAGATTATGTTATGCGATGCAATATGAAAGCCAAATACGCTATATTTAGTTATTTCTATTTAAGCGGCGAAAGCCTGCTCTCCTGGGGACTTTTTGGGAAAGAATATTTTACCTAAATAATTTGCCCGCAACAACTTAACTAAACAGCAGAAAAATTATTGAAATATGTTGACTGAAACAGACGACTGCAAAGTTCCACAGGAACGACGTTTTAACGTCCATAATTAGGATATAGAAAAAACCTTATTTAACAAAGGACGATAAAATACCCTTATCGTCTCCAAAAATGTTATCGAGTGCGAATGGATAGATGACGTGAGTTATATCGGTTTACTTTCCACATTTCCGGCCTTAAAAGGCAAAACATGTATGTCCCATAGCAACATACATATACATAATGAATTTAAATTTTATTAATCTAATCATTGATAATGCCACTGACGCATTTTTATTTATCATTCGTTTTAAAATTAAACATACAATGTGAAATATGTACTGAAAATTAAAACCATTATATATTTTTTTATTTATATCACTGTGAATTTAAAGTTGCCATAACAAACTTCTGACTTAGACCTTTTTACCGGAATATTTGCTAGCAATTTCGCTAGCTTATTTCGAATGGATTATTTGGTACAAACTTGGTGGTATCAACAAATAAACCTAAGTTCATCTCTAATGCGACGAATGTGCACTCGATAAGTGCACATGGTCACATCAATTATATAATTGTTAAAATATTTTTATTACAGTATATATTTATTCCATTCGTAACACGAGTATTTTGTGTTCGCGAATTACCGGAATGGGAAAAATTCTGAACGCTGGTTAACCACCTGATTGCTCAGGATTGGCGTGCATTATTTAAAACCAATTAAATTTTCTTTTATACTTTAGAAGAAAAATAAAAATTTTATATCTCAGTCGATTTTCTAAGACTTTACATCCTCAAAGTATTAACCACGCGCTGTCATTGATTTCTAGTTTCTTCTACCATCAATCAGCAAAATACCTGTAGTGTTCCAGAAATAGTGTTCAGTATATTCGAGGCTCTGAAAGTTCAGATTTATTAACATATTTCGATCTGATTCAGATTGGATATTTACAAACTTGGACTGAGTACCTATACGCAAGTTCACACAAGTCCGCAATAATTTTTCGTTTCAGTCCGAAACCCTCTTATGTATGTCCAGTTTAATCATGCTAAAAATAAAAATAGCTTTTTATCAGTTTGAGGCAAAATTTTGAAACGTTTTAATTGATGTTTGGCTTTGCGCGTTTAAAAAATACAAATCACTGATAGGAATAATTTGCTTATCATCTACATCCTAGTCAACGTCGGTTGCCTGAGCTCTTTGATCATTTTTAGATAAATCTATCTAGTATCAGCTATAGTATTATTACAAATTACATTAACAATACTGGTAAGATTCGCCTTGTTGGTTGACGGTATCAGGGTGTCTCGGTATGTATAACGCATAACAACGATTTTATTACCCGAAAATAAGACGATCTAAGCAAACTTAAATACCTACTTCTGAAATGAGCAGGAATTTAGCGACTCAAAATCTGCACCTGCTCATTTCATTATTTTGTTCTTACCTTAATTGCTGCAAAATTTTATCTTGCTTAGATACTTATCTGCAATGTTGCTTCATTTTAGTCCTCAAATTAATCGCCTACATCGATATTAACTAATTATAATTTGACTTGTTTTGACTAAAACGTGATCTTTTTAATGCGTGGAAATATTACAAATGGCGCTTCGTTCGTTAATAAATGTTTGTATTTTTGTTACCCTCTAGACTAATCATTTTAATCATGTTCTTCTACTAGCTGATTTTCTTTTAAAACTCTTTGCCTCTTTTCAAATTTTTGCAAGGCACACAGTTTATTTGCCAACAATTATTTATTTACGATAACAATCTCAATAATATTTAAAAAAATCGAATTTTTTCACCAGCCAAATTGAAATTTTTAAGCGACTGATAAAAAACGAAAATCTGAATTAATGAGAGCTAATAGGCTCGAAACGGTTTTGAGGTGCTTGAGATTTGTAGTTTTCGAAATCCATGCCCACAAATCTTATCAGTTAATAGTTCTGTTAATCATTACGAGTAGTTTTAATTAAATTATAAGCTCTCCTGTTTAAATAAATCTTGAAACAGACCTAGAGATTATTATCCGTTTATTTTTATTATCGTTTCCTATTCATGAAGTATAAAATAGAGGAACTGAAGCCTAAACAGTAAAACTCTATAGGAGAAGCAAAGAAAATGGGTATTGGAAGTAGAACTTAGGTGTCAGTGTTAGAAGTCAGTTGCCCTTGGTACTAAAGCTAGTTTGCAATTTGTAAATAAAGAAATACGATGTACCATTAATCAGTAGTGCCGATCCCCTTGAAACTGCTGTTGGTGAATTTTTTTATTTTGCCACTCTAACTGATACTAGGTAGATTTATCTAAAAGTGTTGATAAAACGCAAGTAATCGCCCCATCCTTCCTATTAATGATTTGCGGTTTTTAAACACATAGAGGTTTAACGATTATTTAATATCCTTCAAAATTTATTGCAAATTTAAAAGCGGCGTTAGACCGAAAATTATTGAAAACCACGGTCCTGGAGGTTCGATCTGGGCAACAAACTGTTCAACTACCAAGCTTTAAACACTTTTTGTTGTCTTCATCAGGGTGCCAAACGTTCGCTCAGAAAATAAATCAAACATTTCGCACCCATCAAAACAACAATAAACTATCGAAAGCTTGGTAGAATTTGATTGATTAATTTGACAGTTTCGTTTTTTAAAACAATTTATTTCCAAATGAATATAAACAATACAGATTTTACTTGTGACCGAACCTTAACTACGACTTACTCTTAGACTATCTTAGACTATCTAATACTGAATTACTTCTGACCGGAGCTCTAATTAGGCCTGGGTAACACTGTGTTGAGTTGCGCTATTGAGTTGTTGCCGCTCTCTGAGTTATAAATCATTGATTAAAGCTTTACGAGACCCGAAACTGGAATTTTCACATCTAAACGAAGGTCATTAACATTTTTTCTGAGTAAAGTTTTGTTACTCTCTTCAAACAACTAAAAAAAAGTCATCTATAATTTACCAGCATCAGAACTGAGCCCAAAGAAAGTCGAAGGGTTTTCTTGTAAAATCTATAAACTTAATTATTTTGCATCAAATATTCAGTTGCCAGTACCTTCCAATAAAACGTTAGAAAAAGCGCCGTTTTTCTATTTAGAGACAGTGCTGTTTAGAAATATTGACCTAAGAGTGAAGAAAGTCCAGTTTCCAAGAGTTTTCCAATTAAATGATTATAAACTTTCGCTTTTTCAGTTCGGGAAAATATTTGAAAAGGTTCGGGGCACAATTGAAAAGGTGTGTTCACACGAGCCACTTCAGGGTCTGTCGCTATATATTAAATGTAATCTTAAAGGAATGGCTCTGTTTCATCTTCAAAATTAGTGGCTGAGTTTGTCTACATTAAGGGATGGATATTTGATTCCCTAATGTTAATAATTCTATGAAATGAACTTTACAAGCCAGAGGAGAAATCTGTTGATAGACAAATGCATCATCAAGAACATTAGGTTCTATATGGTATAAACTATAAATCGTCACTTTTTGATGAAAGATACTGTAATTATATTTTATTTAATGTTGTCTTTGTTTGTTCAGCGGACATTTTCAAACTTGGCACCTTGATGCACCACCACTTTGGACGAAGTTGCTCAGTATAACGGTCAAAATTTGACATTCAGCCTTTAATCCCCACTGAGCATTTCTTAAGAAGCATGTTGACTATGCTGTACAAAAGATTTTTATGACCCAAATAAAGTTCGCGCTACATTCGATTCATTTCTATCACCTCAAAATAAATTTCTGCTCCACTCTAAGGCCTATACTGACATTCTATCATCGCGGAGTGCAAGGCTCTGTCCTCACGCGAAACCCCACACCCAAGTTAATGCAAACGATCGTATATGTAAAATATGTATAAGGGACTTCTCATATTTTATGACGATTTGGTCCCCTAATAAAACGTGTTGGTTTGTCGTAAACCAACACTTCCCGCAAAGGCAGGACTGCGTTTCTAACAGGCTGGAAAAACAAAAATCCAACACTACCGTGACTGGTCGGATTCGTGCTCTCTTGTGCTCGTTGGTGCACCAACGATAGAGGAAGGGGCGTGGCCTAGGCCATTTACTGATTGCGACTGCCAGCGGATACGCCACGGCTGACATTATAAAGATTAAAGGTCGAAGCAAAAGGGGTTTTTGCCTTCCCTTCAGGAACACGTTCACAAACCTTACAAGCCTTCACAAACCTTATTGAAAGTCCCTCGAATAAAACCAAAATTGCCACTTCAAAATTATCTCCTGACGTTGTCGTGCATATTGCCAACTCGGAATCCCAATTCTAAATAATTTTCAGATTATTCAGAGTTTACGAGTTACGAAACCTCAAAATTATCGAACTCATAAGATCAAGTCTCATTCATCATATCTCATAATCCCACTCGATGAAAATCAGTCCTGCAATAATTATTCGACCATTGAATTTAGTTATCCTTTTTAAAACCTCTTTAAAAGCAGAATTTTGTCACGTCTTTTATTACGAATTGATAATATTTCTCAATTTTTTTTCATATTTCTCAATCAAGAACCAATGAATTATCGAAACGTACTTGTAAAACCTACACAAATTAGTTAGCTCTCGCCTGAACAAGATACAACTTATCCCGCATCAACTATATGTATAGAAGTTATCCGCAATATTGAATTTCGTGATATTATATATCATTGCGGGGGGGGGCTAGCAGCAATGCATCTGCAGGAACCTGTTTCTATTGTGAACCAGTTCCGGCGAGAATGATTTCACAACCTCGAGCATTTATTGTAAATTATAGAAGACTGGGGGAAATTGAATATTTGGATACAAAACTCTTTGGCGTGGACAGTCAGAGGCAAACACAAGTAGAAGGAGTTAAAGCTTCTTTTGAAAATCAGCATGAACATATTTTGTTTCAAAGATCATGCTTTGAAGCTTCGACAAAATAAGTGGCATATAAAATCATATATGGCATGTTGGCTAGGACAGGGTGGGTTTGTAGGATGGGTTTCAACGTCAGCCCATTAAAACCAAATGGATTTTTTGCGTTAATTTAAGACTTGAGCATACCGCAGTGCTATGGATAATTTTGAACGAAAACAACGACACAAAGCGAAAGAAATATTAACAGTTATGTAAACATACAAACATATGTAAGTGAAGTAGTTATAGGTTCTTTCATTTTGTGCATGGTTAGTTGGCAAAAAAGAAAAAAGTTAGAAATGTTTACTTCACGCCAATGGTCATTTCGGGCCTTGATATTAAGAGGGACTAAAGGGTGGATGACAAACTTTCGATAATAAGCAACATTTGCAAGAATTATGTCAAATTTGGAAGCAATCGGTTAGCACGCTTAGAAAATATTTATTAAATATAAATCTACAAATCCAAATTCAAGTCCCTGTTGCTCGGTAATTTTGGAGATTCTGGAAAACTGCTATATGAACTTAAGGCATTCAGTTTTTATATGAAGGAGTGAGACGCAAACCGATGCAGGTGACATTGAAAAAAATCGAAATAAGTGAAAATTGTTCCATATGAAGTTTGCGTTTTGTTTGTAGTAAAAAGAGTCAAGTAGGTTTTCATGATCTAGGCGAAAAAACTTGTTACAGGTTAATCAAAATATCTTCGAGTCAAGAGGATTCAAGCACATTTGAGTCCTATTTCCACCAACCAAAACGTGAATGTATTTCATGTTTTACCAGTATGGCTATGAAAATCGCGAAAAATGAACGGAACTTTGCTTCGATCTTCAAAAAACTATTCTTACACCGATTTTCACTAACAAAAAGTTTTATTATCTGAGATAAAAGTGGACATATAATTTCAGCTTGTTTGATATGGTTACAGGAAAATAATACACGTGAGTTTGGAATGCAGCGTTCTTAAGCAGGCACTCGAGAACAAGGTTAAAATAGTTAATTAAATCATTTTTTATGATTTGTTAATGATCTGCCTGAAACGGTTGAACAGCTAGAGCGACTTGTGAGGTGTTAAGAATAAAAACAAAAATATAACGTAATTACGTTTTTAGTACAGTGCTTAAGCGTGAAAATCACAGATGATAAATTATTTTGAATTCGGGGATTCTTAGGTTTATGGAATGTTGAAACAGAAATAAAATGTGCATAATTTTATTGCTGATCATTGATCAGATATAATTCGAGGGTCGTCCAAAAACTGTCAGGTGGTTAATTTGATAGCAAGTGATTTTGTAAGTTTGCATATTTTACACTCTATTACGAAAAACCCCAAAAAAACCTTGAAACGGATTGAAGTCTCTCGATGTCGATATGGCAAAGCTATTTTTTTCTATTTTTATATAAACCAAGCACAAACGATATATTTCCTTAAATTTAAAATGAGAAAATTTCCATTCTTCAAACAGTAGGCTGAATGAGAAGACTTTCGATTTAAGCAAAGTACTTGATGAAAATTTTTTAAAGATTCCCAAAGAAAAAAATTACAATTTGATCCAACTTTTACTTACTGCTATTCAATAGAGCCAAGTACTATTAATCTTTGAAGCATTAAACAAAAATTTTAAAAACAATCCATAGCATAAAAAACTCTCAAAGTCATTGAATACGCAGATGAAAACCTCAAGATGTAGTAGAAATTATTTTTTTAACTTGAACTCAAATGAATATTTTTTTATTCGTTTGCCTGCTTTATTTTAGTTTAATAAGATTAAGATTAAGACATTGTCGATAAGTAGTGAACTTTAAACTATTTTTCTTAGAGGCGAAAAAAGTTAGGTGCGTTTCAATTTTTAAATGTGGTTTAATTAATTAAATTCAATTTGTTTGCCATATTTCATAAGCTCTAAACTTTAAAGACAATTTTCTCATTTTTTTAAATTTATAACTGGTACCATCTCAACCCTATCAGAATATAGAATCACTCCTGTAATTTTTGTGCATCATTTGCGGACACCCTATATATCAACTTTATGTAAATCTCAGGTGGTGTCTGGCCGATCAATTTTAATAGTAAAATATGCAAAAAAGCGCCTATCGAACGCATTAAAATACAACCGCATAAACAAGCGTGTTTTAATGCACGTCAAATGTAGAATGTTGGTAGGCGAGAGAATAATAGATGCATTGGGAATCTGAAGTGCTTTATTTACATCAAAATGTTTGTATTCGTTTTTTCATATTTTTCCGGGCATTACAACAAGAGCATACATTTTTCTCGTTTGCAGAGATTTGATTACGTTGGGTTTCTAATAAATAGTTTAAAACGTTAATTTGTTTTTCTCGGGAGAGGTCAGTACATGGGGAAAGCGCAATGTTCAATTGCAGGATGGTCTATTTCCACATTATTGTAGGTAGAATTTGTAATTGGTGCCCATGAAACCTGTTTGCAGTTAGAAATATTCGCAGTGGTTTGTAAGCAATAAAAAGTTTGCAAAAGAAGTCCGAGATTCCTTGAAATTCAACATCTTATACAAAGTAAGGAAAAGTACCTTTACCCAAAGTTCGACAACTTAGCCAATATTACATTACTGTACTCGAGCTAATTTTAATTCAGTTATTATCTCAAAGCTATTTCACCTTATGTAATTAGTACTTGTCAACTTATCAAAAATTAGCTGGTCCTACATACCTATAGCATAAATTGTAAGGATTATGTAGTCAATGTCTGGATATAACGAGTTTAAACATGCTGTTTTTAGTTTAGTTTAGTTAAAATGAACGCACCTGAATTATTAGAACTTTTCCCTGAATTATTAGAATTTATTTTTAATAAATTAAAATGAGGACAAAATGTACAGTCGAAAATTCTCAAAAATATATATGCACTGAAATCATTATACAAGAATGCATTTATCAATACAACGTAGATCAATTGAAATTATTACAAAAAAATAGAATTTCTTAAAAATTATTCAACTTACCGTTTAATAACAAAACTTACACTGACAATTTAGCGCGATAATTTGTTATTACAAAAGAGGTCTTTCCACGGTCAACCCGCGAAGTGAACTGTGATCAGGAAAGCGAGAGTGGAAATAAACAAATATATGATAACGAATTATTTTCTGAAACTAGCAAACGATGTTCTGTGCTGTTAATTCATCATTGAAAAAAAATGTGGAGGGAAGCCACCAATATTTGTTTTGATATGTAAATCACTCATTTGAATCGTTAAACAACCACAATAAAACCGATAATATCTATTATAGTTTTTATTTGCATATGAGAGCTGCGTAAATAATTATGATGCTTTAATTTAATTATTAATATCCCAATGATTCAATGTGTCATTAAGGATTGATTTTGGTTGAGTTTTATTAAAATTATTTGCGCAAAGTGATTAAAAATTTTCGCTTTTCTTCTAGACGGATTTTATCGGGGTATTTAGGAATATTTAGATATAGGTACAACTGAAAAGTGAGGTAATCGCAAACAAAATAAGTCCTAAATTTGGCAACAATATTTTCGTTATTAAATCTTAAGTAAAGCTTTTGCAATTTGATACTAAGATTCAAATACAAATCTTTTGCAACCATTATTTGATACGCAACCTTTAAAGGTTTTTGTTCAACCGTGATAAATCTTGGTTTTGTTTGTCAAATTCAAAATGGGTTTAATCGTTACGTGTGAGCGAATATCTACTGCTCCGACTTTAACATTCGAGAGTTTAATTGAAGGCTTAGTTTCACGGTCTTTGCTACGTTTACTTCTTCAGCAGAATTAATTTGCTTGCAATAATCAGTGGTTCCACGTGTCGATCATAGGCCTGGGTAACACTGTGTTGAATTGCGCTATTAAAGCTTATTAAAGCTTTACGAGATTGGAATTTTCACATCTAAAAAAAGATCATTAACATTTTTTCTGAGTAACGTTTTACTACTTTGTTCAAACAACTGAAAAAAGGCATTTAGATTTTTCCAGCAACAGAACTGAGTCCAAAGAAAGTCGACGAGTTTTCTTGTAAACTCGTTCTCTTCATTTTCTTGCATAAAAGATTCAGTTTGCCAATATTTCACAGTAAAACGTTAGAAAAAACGCGGGTTTTCTGTTTAGAGACAGTGTTGTTTACAAATATTGACCTACAAGTGAAGAAACTCCAGTTTCCAAGGGTTTTCAAAATTAATGATTATAAACTTTCGCTTTTTCAGTTCGGGGAAATATTTTTGGAAAAAGACTAATTATTAGAGTTTTTTCCTAATTTAAAGCAGACGAGTGTTCCAATAAAATGTATCTTCTAATTTTTCACAGAAAATTCCTGAAAATTATCAGTATTTTAAGTAAAACTGAAAAATAATACGATTTTTGCGTAGAAAAAATGCTTAATAGAAACTTTGTTAAAACTGGAATGACCTGAAAAATAAAGAAACTTTAAAAATCTTCTGAGCAATGAGGGCGGCGAATTTTCCAAATATTTTTTTGTAAACTTTTGCTCTGGTCGTTTTTTCAAGATAATCCTAATATTTTTCGGAAAAATACTGAATATATATAAAGGGTGAGAAATCCCGCGTACAGAAAAATTCAAGAAATTGACTATATATTAACAATATTAATTACTTCAATGTAGCTACAGATATTTTACTTTGCTGCTTTAACATGAATGGCTGTAAGTCAGACTGAGTTTGCATGTCTCCAACCAAGTAATCATAATTAAGTGTATATCCTGACCAAGATAATAATAATACATTTTCAGTTGTTTAGTCTTCATTGGCTTCAAGTATGAAAATACTACATAACAACACAATGAAACAATAACAGATACAGGGTGTCCCTGAAAGAACTGTACAACGCTTCACCACAAATTCCTTAACCGAAATTAAGGCGATCTAAGCAAACTTACTTATGTCATATCTAATGTTGCTTCCGTTTGCAGCTACAGGTCGCCAATAATAAGACTTAAACAAATTACTTCATATATACATTTGACAAACCGATAGGTTTTACTGTTTCTGCTGTTGAGCGAAGTTGAACCGGAGTTTACCGTAAATCTAGTATTTTTTGTGTCTCTAAAATGGAACATTATTCTATCGCTGATAAAGTTGACATTCATCTAGTGTATGGATTATCTGTAGGAAATGGACGTATGAGTGTCAGAGTTTATAGTAAAAAATCCAAACCGCAAAAATTCGCAACCATCAAGCATTCGCGAATATTTTTTATCGCAAAAATTTTAAATGAAACATCTTAATAGATGTATCGGAAGAGGCAACGATGCACCCATAAATTGGCCACTACGATCGCCCGACTTAACGCCGCTAGTTTTTTTTCTGTGGAGCTCACTTAAATCAAAACTGTTCGCTCTGCCCGTCGCCACAGAAGCCGAGTTACTGGAAACAATTTTCTATGCTGCAGATTATTTTAAAAGCAAGCGCAACACGATTTGCACATTCCATTTTAGTTTTTTGAAAATAATTAATTTGTGTTCAAGTACCATGTTTATTCAAATCCATCTTTACCTATATGCGAACCGCAGGCAATCACACCATGTAATTTTTCAACGACGGTTCATACGATTGGGGCAGACCCGACAACTTCGTCCTAAGAATTAAGCTGTTAAAAAATTATAACTGTGGAACAAGTAGAAAGAATCTTAGTGTAGCTAACAGAAAATACATAAAATTAAGCTGTAGACGCTTACGACTGGCCACAGCCAAAACATATTCGTAATGAAGAACTGCATCCATATCATTTTACCCTCCTTCAGAATTTGTTGCCACTCGGTGACCTGCTAGATTAATTTTTTTAACACTTTATTTGAACAATTAGTCAGTTTTTTTACGTCAGTTGATGCTACATTTGTTTATATGCTATTGTCTACCATTTTTACATCACGTGGTGTTTAAGAGGATAATGGGAAGAATAATCAAATTTAAGATCAAGACTCGCCTTCGATTAGAGAATGAGATTTTTATAAGTTTTCAGTAATGTCTAGTGTTAAGTTGGACCATATGCATTACCAGCTTGTCTAAATGCTCGGGATTCAGATTCGAGATCAGATTTTGGGGGGAAACAGCTTAACATACTTGATGCCTGATATTGCACTAGATAAACCGCAAACTATCAGCTTTAATCATAATGGCGCGCCAACTCTTATTGGTTCCAATTTTGCCCGATTGAAGCTCTCATTTTATTCCCTTTTTTTACTTTTGGGGCCGCGTAACAGGCCTGGTTAATCAAAAATAAATTGAGTTGCCCGGGGACTCTGAACAAAAAGTTTTCACCAGAGTTAATGCCATAAGGGACCAAGAAGGTATTTTATTTCGAGTGAGGTAATACTTAAATAATTAAGGCAGTAATATGAGCAAGTGCAAATAATTAATAATTTCTTTGAAAAAAAAATATTGATAATCAAGACCCAGCTGGGAAATGTTGTTGGCTTTCCAGATTTAAGAAAAAATTTTATTAAACCGTTTTCTTACGAATTGGGGCGAAAGATGACATCCTAGCGGAAAACGTTCAATGGGAGAGTTGTAGATAATAAAAATCTAAAACTTTTGTAGTTAACACTTTTTGACATCACTTACAATTAACCATCAGAATGGCGAACAACCGATTTTTCAGCATTATATTTTTTTCTCACGCATAAATCATTTCAATTACGTGAAACTGTGTAAAAGTATGTCCTTTTTTGTGTTGATTAAGGATGATTTTTTTGCAGTTCAGAAGACGACTAGCATTTATATTATGTACATTATTCGAAAACACTACGCTTAACTTGCACAAATAATTGTCTTGATTTTTTTGGATTTCGAAAGTGTTTAAGAGGGATTTTTAATTGTTGAAATGTCTACCTTAAAACGGTCGATGTGACTTGGTGGTTTATTTATCGTTAAACAGCTAAATGTACTAATCAAATTGGAACTGGTTGACGTTGAATCACTAATTTACAACAAACAAGTATGTCTTTTTACACAAAAAAAATATGTTTAGTAAACACGATATTGAAAATTTCGAAAGATTTCCAATGAAATTTTTTGCTGAAAAATAACCAAACAGCATAGTGTGCTTTAGCAGATGCCACTAATCCAACTTGAAAAACATCAGTCCAAACTGTACTTATGGGCTAAATTTAAAATAAAACGCTTCGTATTCAAGCAATATTTTACTAAGGCATATTTGGTTAAATTGTAGATATTATTTTAACATATCCATTTCTGTGACAAATTCAGTGGGAACCACCCGGTAATTTTTAAAACAATAAATTAATTTCCTAAAAAAATTACAACTATTGCCACAGAAAAACAATAATAGTATTGACAAAATATAAACACATTATCAGTTCAAATCATTCAAGGATTATTGCATAAAAGCAGCGAAATAAGACTGCGAGCCACACAAAACAATTTACGAATCACGTGATACTTAAGTAATTAAAAATAAATAAATAATTTATGGCACAAATAACCATCGAAACTATTATCGAATTTTACTTTTCTTTCTTTGTGCTTGTATTGCGATTATTATCAAACTTACTTACCTAACGATTCAAAATTTGTTAAACAATTTTACATCAAAACTGCTGTAATTATTTCTAACACTGCACTTTCCTAAATTACATACACGATTAACTTTTTTATTTTTAACATTATTTATTTTATCTACACGTTTATATCAATTTACTAGAGAGTAATTGTTGGTATTACAATTACAAATCTTAACTTTTCTCATCTTCGCAACAAATTTTCTAAATAGCTTTACAACACACTGAGTAGGAGACATTATCAACGCTTTAAAGCTTGCTACTTTATCTATTCATCTCTAACATGAAACGTAGAACAAGGATTGAAATAAATTCGAGCGCAAGAGTGAAAATATTATAGAGCGTTTAGAGGCATGATGTCCGCGAAAGCAGCCCTCTCACGACTACCTACCCCTATTCCTTTCATTTTCAGTTTAAGCGTATGTCGTTTAATAAAAATTTTTGGTGAATCAACTCTGCGAAATCAGATGTATCTCCCTCAAGCTCGGCGATTCCTTCTCCTTTCAAAGAGACATTGCGTAATCGGATTTTAGCCGAATTGAGCATTTCCAATCCAGCTACTCCAGAGTTTGTCCTGTTCTGTCTAACATGCCTGAAATACCAACATGGGTTTGTGAGGCGGTCGGCTGAAGGAGTTTTGTACAGAAAAGTATGAAGCGCAATGTCCTCTGATGTAAACCTAGTATTGATTCTGAAATGGAGAAAATATAGAGTGTTCGCAATGAGCGCTCAATATAATAATATAATATAATATAATAATAATTGTAAAACTCGCACTCAAATCAAATAAATACTATTACAATAAAATTAAAAAATTATGTATACAGCGTTATGCAAATGATCCGCATAAAATTGAAAACGTGTTGGTAAAATGTTTTTTTTAAAACGCGGGCGCTTTATTCGGCGCAAACTTGATTTACTTATCCATTTCGAGAAATGGAAGAATTTATTTTTTTCGAGAAAGGACGTTACTCTTGTGTTATCGTAAATGGATAATTTTCTGGTGGAACACAAATCTGTTCAGTACATTTTACCGAAGCCGTGAATGTAACGGATGTTGTCATATCTTTATTCGGAATATTTCCACACTATTTGGTATAAGTACATACTTTTAAAATAGGTTTTTTAAAATCGCGGATACGTTTCGCCGTTCTTTAATAAAATGTAATTTTTTTATTGGTTTTACAAGGAAGTTGGTTGTTCAATTTGTTTAGCGTACACACTACTTCCGATATCTTTTTTTTATTTTCGCAATGTTGACGCACATCGATAAAAGTTTGCCGAGGACTCCATGACATAATTCCCTGTCTTCTTTCTTCAGTGGTTTCTAGATAGAATATACGAAATTCTGGAAATCCGCTGCAGATGTCAAGTGGTCTACAAAAATGATTCTTTGCAATTCTCGTCTTGTTGATTATCTACCCGCTGAATAATTAAAGGCTCAATATCATTTTCTAAAAGAACACTGTAGATCTGAACACTTAAATTTCCATAAATAAACCAAGGTCCACATAAAGCTTATCCAAGGATTCCAGCCGAAATAAGCAGTTTTTTTTGTATAGAACTTGGAAACAAGGAATATTTCCTAGTTGAGATACAATACTAATATCACATCTGGCTATAATTTTCTCTCAGCATTGTAGTTCTATTTAAAAAACTGTACAGTTTTCACTTTTGTTAGAAGAAATTGTACAATGTCGTTGCTACTGTTAATGTGATGATGTGTGATCGCTAATGATCAATATATTTCCAGCTTGTATTCAGTGTCTTAAAAGTTGACTTTATTCACTAAAATTTTTAACTATTCTCGACGCTAAAAAAGATTTTCTTGCCATCATCTTGATGGAGAAAGTTGAACTATATGTACTTAAAAATATCTAAACAAAAGCGCAAGTTCAATTGAACCATCGGAAATCCGCACGAAATAGTTGGTACCTACTTACTTTTGTGCAAGTCAGATCGACCGGCTGAATGTAATCGAGCAATTATTAAAAAGTGTGATATTTAGTTGCCAACTTTTCATCACACTTTAGAAAAGTAAAGAAAAACGCCGAAGTTGTTGCCGCTCTCTGAATTAACGAGTTAAAACTCATCTGTTAATGAGTTATGTTATTTATTAAAGCTTTACAACAGCCGAGACTTTACAACAGCCAGTATTTCACAGTAAAATGTTAGAAAAAAACGCGGTTTTTCTGTTTAATTAGAGACAGTGTTGCTTAGACATATTGACCGAAAAGTGAAGAAACTCCAGATTTCAAAAGTTTTCCAAATAAATGATTATAAACTTTCGCTTTTTCAGTTCGGGGAAATATTTTTGAAAAAAGACCCAGAAATAATTATGTATTAGGATTTTTTCCAAAACTCGAAGCTGCAAAAAATTTTCCAACAATTTTTGCAACGTGGTTAAGGAGGCGAGTGTTCCAATAAAATGTGTCTTATAATTTTTCACAGAAAATACCTGAAAATTATCAGTTTCAGTGAAGCTAAAAAATAATACGAAAACTCGAATGACCTGAAAACTCAAAGGAACTTTATGAATCTTCAGGGCAATGAGGGCGGCGAATTTTCCAGATAATTTTTTGTAGACTTTTGCTCTGGTCGTTTTTTCAAGAGAATCCTAATTATTTTCTGCAAAAAATGAATTTATTTGGTTTTTGTGCCAATTTTGAAGCCGAAATGGGTTTTCTAAAGGTCCCTGCAAACAGATGAATAAGACGAATTTTCCAGCAAAAATAATTTTGTAATTTTTGGTTGAAAAGACGCCATTATTGTGAGGAAAGAAGAAAATCGCCAGAAAATAACGGTTTTTTGCGTTTTCGGTTGAAAACTTTTAGTTTTGTGATCGGTTTTGTGGAAACCTTAATGGTTTTCGGGGAAAATGGGAGGAATTTATTTTCGTTTTGCTATAAATGTATCTTGTAATTTTTCGACTCCTTCGATTCTTCGACATTTTAAGACCTCCAGATCCTCAGTAAATAAGTAAAGCAAAAAAATTCAGTCAAAACTAAAAAAACATATTTTTTTAACAAACTCTACATACTTTAGAGGTATGGAGGTGACGAGATTTCTAAATAAAACTTTTTCAAAGCGAAAATACTTTAAGATTATCAGCAGTTTTAAGTGAAACTTTATAAAATTGAGCATTTAGAAGAAAGAATAACTAGGCTAAAACTGGAAAATTCTGAAATTTTGAAGAAATTAAAAAAATATTGCTAATAAATGGCCCTTAAAATACATCTAAAAACAAATAAAAAAGTCTTCAACATTTTCCCAGCAACAGAACTGAGTTACTGCGCCGGTGCGTTGGGTTGGCGCACCGAGCCATATGTGTAGCACTGCGCCAAGCCTACTCTTAAAAATTCACTGCGTTACCCAGGCCTGATCGTAACATTCGCTTACGCAGAGAAAGGTTTCTAGTGCGGTTGCACCGTATTTTGCGCACCATTACAGCATACATTACATGCACAGTATTTTGTATATTGACTTAGCAATTTCAGTACGCTCTCCAAGATACTTGTACTTTGTACTTATCTATCTTTGGACCGGATTTCGTTTTAGATTTTCATAGATTTTATTACTATTATACTTCATTCTATTTATATTTTTATGAAAATATGATTTTGCTTCTGTTAAATTACCCACTAACCTGGTATTATTATATTATTTCATTTTTAAAAACATTTTAAACTAAAAAGACCATTTTAATGCGATTGAGTACCTACACGTAGCAACGTATTCGGATTCGAACGTTAGGATTAGACTAGGAATAGACTAAGAATAGATTAGGGAACGAGTAGGTACTTGAATGATCGTTCTATAATTTGGCTTAGTATTCGTTACTTCGGATCCACATGTGTAACAAGTACACAAGTACCGAATGGTTACTTCTTTCCCATCAATATAGTCTTGGTTACCGTTTGACATGCTTTACTGCGCTTTGACTACGACCGTTTCAGTTTCGGTTCAATCTCGTCGTTTGTAAGCCATTTCTCATCCTCAGTAATCATCCGTTCAAGAAATAGTCCGATTTTTGCATTTTCAATTTTGCTCATTTTGAAAGACAAGCGTCTGATTTAAAATAATAGAAACGTATCATGTATACAAATAAAATGAAATAACCTGAGAGCGGGTGTTAAAAACATCAACTGCCAATTTCAGGTACAAGTGAAGCTGTAAACTATCGCTGCACAATTAACACCAAGCACTATATTTATTAAGGGATCTCTTATTTTTATACTTAATTGCGCAGACGTATATGTCAAGATACCACTCACTTTATGCTAGATTTTATTGACTTCAGCTATCAGAATCATAAAAAACAGCATTAACAATTTGATCCGTCTGGGTTGCAATTTCGCGTTTTTCAGAGACACACTGTAAAGTATAGCGAACTTTATCTTCATTCTAACACTCTGTAACTAACAAATTAATGCAGCAAACAAAAAACAGCTGAAACATTTTACTAGTTAAAGTGCAGTTATAATTTAGCCGCTAGTAGGGGCGTGGACGTGGCGGAACTCGCGAATAGTAGCAAAGAAAACTCCCACCTATCAAAAACAGTATATTTTTACGAACATACATATTGAATATCTGCCTATATCTACTATACAAAACGAATTGGTGAACTGGTGGCTAAGTTTAACACACCGTTCAAACATCGGAAAAAGATATTTTCGAAGACTATTTCTTATTTTTACTTAAATCGTCATGCTTACTAACAAAATGTGATCATCACATATGTATGCTTTTCATTTTCCCCAGCAGCAAAGACAATACAACTCATAGCATATTTTGTTCTCATCAATAATTATATCGAGCGGATCAGCATTTGGTTATGCTGAGTAATCACCACTATATTACAGCATTCTTTAATAATTCGTTACTGCATGTTATAAGGTGGTGGTTGGTGATATCCTTGAGGGTTCATTTGCTGGCGTTGAAGATGAGCCACAAGAGCAGGATTGGGCTGATTACCACCCGGACCTCCTTGCTGTTGTTGCAACGCCATAATCTAAAAATTAAAGTAAAATAAATGAAAACATTCAAATATTTCTAACAGCGTGTGTCACAAACATCTTGCATTACATAGGTTTAGGTTGGCGCATAGGTTACAGTCATTGTCTTGAGATTGTTCAGGGACTGTGTCATACAATACAATACAATACAAGGCTCTACAACCCAGGGTGGGTATTGGCTGACTGCACTATGCTCATCCAGGCCTCCAGATCCTCCAAGGATCGTGTTCAGAGGGATATTCATTTTTATGAGATTTGCTTTGATGTTGCCTTTCCATCTCTGGCGTGCTCTCCCAAGTGGCCTTTTTCGGGGCTCACTTGGAGAGTAGGAGAAAAAGATTGAATTTTTTTTCCATAATTTTTACAAACAGTCGAAAACCGAATTTCAACTTTGGTATTAAGTATTATTTTGAAATGGTCCCATGTTTGATTGGTAACTTATTGAAATACTTAAGCAATGCAAGCAAGAAAAATGTTCATCTTTGAGAGCAGGAGTTAATTAACCGCATAAGAGAAGCTGCTCAAAACGTGAGCCCCGACTGCAGCCAAGAGTGCACAGTAGTGATTGGGACACATGTTTGGAGTTAAACGGGCTGAACTTCGAACACCTCATTTAACAAACTTTATTTTGTTTTATTTGATGTGGTTATGACTCTGTGCAATTGATGTTGTCGTTAAAATCTGTGGCGGATCCAGGTATATCACTCTTCTGCCCGAAAATGGTTGGCAGCACTGGCGGCAAAGGGACAATGTTATCCTAGCCTCGGAATAATTAATTGCCCCTTTTACTTGCTCCGTTTGGTATTTACCGATGGTTACTGCAGTTTGTAATAATTAAGAAGCAACAAGTATTTACGTAATGTTAATGAAGCAATATTAAAATGATCTTATTAAAAGACAAAAACACTTAGGAACAAAATAGGTCTCTACTGCAAAAACGGAGTAGTCGGGTATTATCAATAGTTATTGAAGTTGTAAGCGACCTTAGAATTTTATTTGTTCTTTCAATAGTCGTCGCTCGACTATTCTTACCTGTTGTCTCATCCTTTGTTGTTGGAATGGCGTCTGCTGACTTTGGACGCTCTGTTGCATGACTTGCCCTGGTCTGGAATAAGGTGGTGCGGGTCCGCCTAAAACGTACCAAAATAAACTTTTGTATACCATCATTCGAAAATTAATATACCTTGTGACCCCATTCCTCCCATAGCACCCATATTTGTATTCATCGTTACATTAGGGGCTTGCTGCAAATAAGGTGCTCTGGGATTCCCTGCCATTTGTCTAAAGTCTGGCTGAGCTGGTCTCGGTTGACCAAAGCCTTGTTGCTGACCACCAAACATATTTGCTTGAGATGCTGAACAAAAATGGTCATTGTTAAATAGATATATTGACTTATTGTAAAGATGTATGAGGATGTAAAAGATCCGAACTTCACTACACATTAGACCAAACGACCGATAATGTCGACGCCGGATTATCAAATCGGGTCCCGGATAAAATCTTACTTGTTTTACAATAAGCCTTTAATTTTTTTAACTTGTGTGTGCGAAGTTATTTTCTGTCTAGGAACAATTGTCTCGGACATGAGTTCACCAAACTACAAGGTTTTATTCTGATTTTAGTAAGTTTTGCAAATGGCACGTGCTCCTTAAGTTGAAAGCTAGAGTCTGAAATGTGACATATTAAGCTGTCTACCTTCAAGATATTTGATGTTGTACTTGGTCTTTTTGACACAAGAACCGGTACAAATCGTACTGTGTTACTTACCATCTGGTAGAGCTTGAAAAGGTGCCATGCGTAAGCATTTTTTGTTTCTTCATATAATTGGAATAACTTTAAAAATGAATAAAAACGAAAAAAAGAAAGAAAAAATGGAAAATCACTTTTTTCTAAATGTCTCAAAGATTTAAAAAAATTATTAATTTTCGAAAATGCTACGTATATGGCCGCCCTAATTGTGCTACTTTTTCCTAATTTACCCGACTTCGTGAGTCTGACGATTTATCTTGGACACCCTATCTACTTCCTGGCATTTCTTTTCCCAGTTTCGGGTTTTTGCTTCTATTTGGTTATATCTATACCGGGTGTTTGGTAAGTAGATGCATTCCTTGCAGGGGGTGATAGTGCAAGTAAATTTGGATATATTTCGTTAATAGACCAGGTTCCGAAAACCATTAGTTTCCGATCTACAG
Source organism: Dendroctonus ponderosae (assembly GCF_020466585.1). Taxonomy (NCBI): domain Eukaryota; kingdom Metazoa; phylum Arthropoda; class Insecta; order Coleoptera; family Curculionidae; genus Dendroctonus; species Dendroctonus ponderosae. The sequence continues at coordinate 9,262,737 of NW_026018508.1, forward strand.
GGTGTTAAAGTTTTAATTAAAAAGATGTTATTTATTAATATTTCGGAAACCGCTTGGAAGATTACAATGAAATTTGACAGGCTTAGTCAACTAAGAACAATACGCGTTTTGTGATGAAAATATTGTTTCTATCTTTTACAGTGGCGTGGGTACAGGCACGTCTGTAGATAATTTTAAATAGAAAAATGTTACACCACTGATTTTTCTAAAAATAAATAATATTTTTCAAGTTGCTGTTCAATTTAAACAAATTAAAATCGATTTATTGCAAAGCTTAATCGGGTTGTAGTTAAGTATGGTTTAGTATAAAAAGACAGCAAAAATTGCGCAATTAGATTGTATCAATTTTATTACAAAACTTATTACTAGCCGCAGTTGACATCAGTCTTGCATAAGAGTTTTTTATTTGTTTTTTACCTATTAGATTAATTTACCTGTTAATTAAAATTTTACTTATTCTTAGTATTGAAATGAGCACCAAGCTTGCTTCTATACGGAAAAAAATTTGGTATTTATTAATTCTTAACTACTTAAGATCTTGCTCAAAATGAAGCCCCTTTCTCTAACGCATGCATGTGCTTGCCTTCTTACTTCTGTCCGGGTTACCCTGGTCGAAAATGTATGTCTAAGTGTAATAATTCGTCCGTTGTATGTATTTCTCCGGCATAAACCAACTCTTTCATCCTACCCCATCGCGAAAGTCTAACGGAAAAGATCTGGGCTTCTAGCTGGCCACAATATGGAGCGTCCTCTCCCCATCCATCGATTAGGAAAACGCTGGTCAAGGTACTCCCTTACAGTTTGCTCCTACGTGAATTTGCCTACCTTGTACTTTTCCTGACTCACTGACCTTTCGATAGGTGTTTACAAAGACACGGATATTTGGAAGCCGCCACTATTTCTGTCGTAAAGTCCATAAATGTAAAGAATATCTGCGTATTCAGCATTGAAAAACTCAGCCATTTCAACAAATAAAGTTTCAACTTATGTGAACTTATTCTCGAAATATTACTTATACTCGAAATTACATAAATCGCAAAAAGAAGGCGACAACTAAAGTTACTCAGACACTCGAAATTACAGCAATTATTACTTTCGTCAATCAGTGACAAAAACTAGTGCAGAGCCAACTTAATAAATCGATTTTAATTTGTTTACTCGCAAACGGGACGTCGTAGAAAACAAGTCAAGAGACTTTTTCTCTTCCAAATTGAACAGAAACTTGAAAAATATTATTTACTTTTAGAAAAATCAGTAGCGTAACAATTTTGTATTTAAAATTATCCACAGACGTGCCTGTAGCCACGCCACTGAAAAAGATAGGAACAACATTTTTATCGCAAAACGTATATTGTTCTTAGTTGCCCAAGCCTGCCAAATTTCATTATCATAGTCCATGCGGTTTTCGAAATATTAATAAATAACATTTTTTTTATTAAAACTGTGACACCCTGTAGATCGGAAACTAATGGTTTTCGGAACCTGGTCTATTAACTAAATATATCCAAGATTAATTGCACTATCACCCCCTGCAAGGAATGCATCTACTTACCAAACACCCTGTATATTGGCTTTTTACTGTGGTTGTTTCGTATTCCACCATCTGTGAAACAACTTTTCCTTTCGTTTCTTGTTTCCACCAATAATTCCTCTCTCTGGGTCTGCTTTCCTTTATACCTAGGCATCATTGTACATACATACCTTGCATAATTTGAGGATTGCTTTGCATGCTACCCTGTGGCATCTGAGTGTTTCCTCCAAAATTTCCGTATTGGTTGCTCATCCCAGGTTGCATGTTGCCATATTGATTTGGAAAAATAGCCTGTAAACATTAAAAGTCGATTTTCGATTTCAAGTTTTTCGGAAACGGTTGTTGTCGTACTTGATTTGACTGCATGTTACCAGGGTGCTGCTGCCTCAGTGTCTGCCTTGAAAATCTTTGCATATGACCATATCCCGGAGCTGGTCCACCTGCTGCTGGATTATTCGGAATTCCCGGCATACCGTAGTTATTAATAGGATGTCGCTGACGCAGCATGTTTGATAGAGCCTGTTTTGATGTATTCAGCGGTGGCCTATCAAAACGACTTCCTAAGGGTTAAAAGTTTATTTTTACTTCTGCAGTAAATGTATGTAATCAGTAGCAATTAATAAACTTACCACTCATAGGGGGATAACCGTAAGGTTGCTGAGCGCTCTGATTTTGCCCATACCACTGTTGACCAGGGTTAGTGCCATATTGCTGTCCAGGCTGCATGCCTAAAAGTAAGCAACAGAAATGTGTTTAGACGGTTCGAAAATATTCTTAATTATCGATCTTAATATTTCTATCATTCTTGAAAGTATTTTCAGGAGTTGCCTATAGATTAATCAAGGAGATATTACATCACGTCCTCGCGTCATATAAAGCGAAAGAGACCGGGAAGTTAATTAACTAATTTCAGCGTAAAACAGATTGCGAACTTGTTTCTGCTATTTAAGCGGTTAAAATGTATTTTACATTCACTTATTAAAGTTAGTGTAAAGAGCTTAGAATAGGCGCAAATTGAGGTGCGAACGACACGCATGAGACCATCCACAAGAGCGTTTGAACAGAACTCGTTTCACGCGTACCGCCGTGATCCGCATCTTGCGACGCAGTGCATGTCAGTTTCAGTTATATCACATTGCAGTCAATATAAATGATTTAAAAAGGCAAAAGATGTAAATCACCAAATATTCCTTATTAGTTAACTGATTAACTCTTTGCTTTGCTGATTTCAAATAAGTTCTACAGATTTCATGCTGCACTAAACACATTTTCTTCTTTTTTTTCAGATAGCACCACGCAGCTCTCGGTAAACTTAGCATTACTTTGCCCCTGATTGTACATACAGAACTTTTAGTCCCATGTTCATCAATTGAATCGTACGGTGAATTTCGTATCGATTGAGCTGTTGGTTCTTTCGTAGTTCATTTTTAAACTTTGGGAATATTTTGGGCAGCTTTGTATTTTTACATCAAGCTCATCCTCAGCTTTTCGCTAAAGAACCGCTTCAGGTGTAGAAATTTGGTTTCCATTATTCAATACAAGAAGCATCGGCTTACTAACAGTGTGGATTTGGTTCCGATTAAACCATTGATTCCTGCCCAATAAATTCGCAAGCTTTCAGAATATATCTAAAGAACCGTTTCGACTACGCAAATATGGGTCCAAGTTTTGTTTTTTTTTTGTCAAAAAAGGCAATAGTTTTATTTTTTCCTTTTTTTTTCTCAGATGTCAATCTTTCTAGTTTCCTCCATATTTTGGAAGTTGCAATTTTTTATTGCTTTAAGATCTGCAGTCGCATAAAACCAGCATTTTTTTATGCTTAGCGTTTAACCCATGAGCGGATTAACACTTCGTGGCTCGGGGCTGGAATTTTAACATATGATCAGATACTCTTCATTGCCAAACTTACCAGGATTTGGTCCATATGCGCCCAATCCATGCGGCATTTGAGGATTGTTCCCTTGAACGCCAATTCCCATACCCGGAGGCCCCTGACCTATGGGGTTATGACCCATAGTCATAGGACTCATAGTGACTGGTCCTGATTTAGGCTTCCGCTTTCGCTGGCCCTTTCCTCTTCCTTTACCCAAAGCTACAGGACTTTGATCGACAGACGATGGAGTGTCGGCTTTCAGATTGGAATCCTGTTATTTTTATTACGATTTAATAATCTAATCAATATAATAGAGTAAAATAAAGTTGACGTATAAAATAATCACACATGCTAAGAAGTTTTAAAAGACCCAATTTCATCTAGTCATTTTTTAAAACATTAGTATTTTATTCATAGTTACCCTGATCTATTCAAAGGCAGTAGAAGTCAGTTTATTAAACAGGATTTTATTTAACGAGTTTTACACACATTGAGCACGCATTTCTTGGACGAACGCGGAGATTAATATAACGTTTACTTTTGACCGAAATTATGTAGGTTGGGAACACGGAGTTCAAATATGTGGCTTAATTAATTCTTAAAAAAAAATATTTCAATCTGATCTAACTTTTACTTAGATAAAATGTCTGGCTCCTCTACTATTAATGGTCAAAGTTCTTAAAAAATATTTTTTTGAACGGAAGACTGGTACGATGGATTTTGGGTTTTCAAGACTCATGTTTTGGTAAAGTAACCGAGTTTATCCGCTTTGGGCAAATAAGGAAAGTATCTCGGTTCAAAAACTACCAGAACTTTTTATTTGGAAGCTGAAATCCACTGATTTTTTTTTGAGTTGATGCACTAATCCGTTTTGTAATTGTAAAAATTTGTGTACCAAGACACTCAAGAATTCCTCACTTGTCTAAAGCCGTTGGACTTGAGTCTTACATAAGAAGAAATTCAAAGCCAGTTTTATTAAAATGCATCGCATCATCCGCCCGACATAATTTTTTTGAAGAACTTTGACCGTCAATAACAGAAAAACCAGAAATTTGTTCGTATTAAAAGTTAGGCCAGATCGAGTTTATTTGAGCCAAACAATGTCGCAGTACCCTTTTGATCATAAGCTTGTATATTGACTATCGTAGCTTGACCCTGTATATTGACTACCGACTTTCGGTTCAAGATACGTCAAAGAATTAATCTTTCTTTAGAAGTAAATGGTAAGCAGTAAAAACATTCGCGGTGATGAGAAGCGCGATAAGAATTAACTGAGTTACAATTTTAAGCAATGTATTTTAAGTAATGTAATACCAGCCACTCGTGTTTGTTTATAGAATGGAAACAGAACTCTCTAATGGTCGGTGGGGACAAAATTAGTTGAAACAAGTTGATCTGAAGTCCCAGACAGGATCAAGTGTAATTTTCGGTTATACAAAATTCTTTTAAATTTGACGCATTTAGCTTGTATTTAGAGGAACAGACATTTTTTGTCAATCAAGTATTCAATGTATGCAAAGCATATTTTCATATTAAAAAAAACTTACTGGTTTATCCGCGATAGGTTCCAAATCTTCTGGCGGTAGAGGAGGTGGATCCAAATAATACATTGATGGTTTTTGTAGATTATGAGTATGGAACTTAAGCAGCCTGTGAGTATCTTCACCCATCAGTGGCTTTCGCTCTAAACGAACCGCACCAAACCATGCCCATGATAAAGGTGGGGGATTCTTCATTCCTTCTAAAATATCCCAACTACTGACTCGTTGTTTGTCTGAAATCTACCAAAAGTCATATTGATTAATTGAACAGATTCAATGGACATCAGTTCCTTACGGATAAGTCGTGCTTCTTATCAACGCTGTCGAAGCTTATTTTGTACCCTTTGCTGTCAGTTAGACAACCGGTTGGCTCTACCCCAATGATCTCCGTAGTGACTCTGGGTAAGGGCAAGAGTTGTTTGATGTGCATTAGAGAAACATTTTGCCTCTCACCGATTTCTTTCTTTATTTTTTTCATTAGATTTTGGTGCATCTTTTTTCCATCATCCTATAAATAATTCGATATTGTTCAGAAATTTTCAATTGCCAATTTGATGTCATACAATACATTGTATTGATACGCAAATATTTATCGATTGACAGAAGGCTCAGGTCAATATTGATATGGAATTCGAGGTATTTTTCTGGGATAAAACATTTCAATTTAAAGAAAGAGAACGATTGGAAAGTTAAATAAGAATATACTGATATAAAAATGAGATGTAATTTTATATATGATTTTTTTCGACAAAACACCTTTATCCGACCTACAGGATGGATGATATGAAGTGTCCTTTAACTTAACTGATAGTTTATTATATTATTTATATACGTTTAAACGCAACATTTATTCTACGTTGTATAGAAAAGAAGTTATACGCCATGCAATCCAAACGTAACTTTCTTTCTTTCAAGGAGGTAGAAGTTCAGCACACCTTTTCTATGACGCACTGTCCGAGTAATTGGAGGAGACCGTCCCGTATAGACTTTGGAGTTCCTAAAGGATTCACTCTCATTTCAGACTTTGTTCTAAAAAACCTTCCTCGACTGAAAGGAAATGCACTTTGACACATGTTTTATTACCTCTTTCCTTGGTCAAACCGACAGTTCGGTGGGGGCGAAAGGTTTGACAAATAATATAACAAATTTACAAAAAAAAAACAAATAATCTCTTGCAAAATGACATATCACGACAACCTTCTCAAGAAGGAGTTAGACCCAGACTTAGAAGGTCAAAAATTGAATCACCGAATATTGGCACAACAGGAAACAAACTAACCCATCAGAAACTGAACACGGACGAATTGACAGATTGCCCAACCAATAGAAACACTCTCGTATCATCGTATACACGGATACATGAGACACAGGCTTATACGCTTTGAAAACGATTTGGTTATAAATATTTTGCTTTTTCATAATGTGTAAAAGCAAAAAGTTTAAGTGTTAAGAAAAATACCCGTCTACTTGAATTGTAGTGATATGATAATTATGTTACTACTATACCTGAGTATCTGTAGCTAATGCAGAATGAACTAGCGTAGCTAACATATCGATGACCGTTGTGAACAATTCATTATTGGTGTGGAGATCTATAATCCCATGAGTAACCAGCTGAACAAGCAGTAATGCCCAATCTGTTGTTGCGGAGCTATTTCTTTGAAACGCCTGTAGAATTGATATTATTTGCATTGGTATAGATAGATAAAGTATTTTTCTCACCTCGAAAACTCCCCCCACTAAGGCGAATCTAAGTTGAAGGCCATCTAAAGTTCTGTCACTATGGCACGTATCTTGGAGATTACCTTCTTTCGCTTGTTGCACCAACTAAAATATATAACAAATATGACAAGTGATGCCTGATCATTAACCAGGTCTACAAATCTAACCTGTGTCAATTGCTGATGTAGCGACGATAAAAGACCCTCTTTTTGGCCTTCTTCTTGTCCTTTCAGACAAGTCAACACTAGACTAAGAAATGGCTGATGCGTCAGCATACTTTGACTTTCTCCTGTATTCCGTTTTGCCATAGGTTTTTGATCTTTACAATGCCATCCGCCATTATCCAAAACTTGACCAGCTACCTAAAAAATACGTATGTTTGTGGTATTGGCTTGGAAAAATTAGTCAGATGTAAACTTACTTTAAGCACCCGACCTTGAATTGCACCTGATAATTTGGCAATTAATGGAGCAACTAACCAAATAGAACTAGTTTTACTTCGCGGCTCCTGCTTTTTAGTATCTTCAGATCTCGTATGATTAATAGATGGTGCATTTAATTGAAACACATCAATGGCTGCTTTCGCTACAGTATCTAACCATTGAGATAGTTCAGGAGTATTTACGCTATACTGCTTGAACATTAGCTGTAAATCGAGCCAAGACATTCGCAGTGTCCAAAGTTCGAGATTCTGCAATAAATTTGTGTTAACAAAGACAATCCGGTAATTCTGAACACTTTAGAAAGTATCGTGCTTGCACGAGTCATCAGATACTAAACATTTAAAATTCAAAAATTATAGCATAGTCATACCTCAAGTATTCGACTTATCATATTTTTCTGGTCTAACTCATCAATGCTTGAGGCCAACTCTGGATAACAAATCATATGTAATAATCTCTGCGCTTGAGAGTGAGTCAACAAATCGTCCAACAAATTGTCGCTATCGCAAAGCTTTTCTGGGTGGCATAGACACCTATTTTAACAAGACATTAAAACGTTTACGCCACAGTTAAAATAATACTGTTTTTAAGTAGTCATCCTACCTATCGAGAACCCACTGTTGAGAGCAGATTTCCCTCAATACGTGATTGGCAAATGCAGACAAAGAAGCGGTAGCTTCTGGGTTGCCTGTACTAATCTGCCTACGAAACAAAAAATGCAATAAGTATAAAAGCTAGATTTTACAGGCGTCTAATTATCGCTGTAAGTTTTTTTGGAAATTATCGAATTACCGTTTATTAATACCTTTTTTGCCCTATGGCGTTGCTATGGATGAGTGAAATAATCATCAGAACTTGTAAGATAAAACTAATTTAATTTTTTCCTTTAGTTCAATTTTCTCTATGATAGTAAAGCTCTTTAATTCCAATAAAAATAATATAATTTATAAATGATTACTTGTATTTGATTATGTCGTTTTACTCATTTAAATAAATGTTTCATGTTTATGTAAACGTAATTCCGGGTCCAGACCAAGCAGACAAAACATCGACAAAACCGAGACATTCATGTTTCACGACATAGTGGCGCAAATCCTACACATTTCTGCCACATTTTTGTCTCATTGTTACTTTGTTTCCAATTCTGGAGACTTTTGCAGGTCCCGTCTCGACTCAGTAAATATCAAAGAGTCTCTATTTTGTCTATGTATTTTGCGACTAGTTGTCGGCGCAGTGTGCATGGTGTGTGTTGACAAAAGTAGGAGACCAATAAATTAGTGGAAAATCACTCATATTTAGTTCTGTTGTGTTGTTGTAGTGGAGTGAGAAAATTCTTAAAGCTTGAACGCATCTCACCACTTAGTCCAATATCATCCTCACGCAATTGACCTAAAAATGTATTTATGGAATAACTTTCTCGTTTTTTAAGCTTGCTCTCTCCCAAAACGTTTGCGTTTAATTTTTCCAACATTGGATGAAGAGGAGAGACAGATATAACTGGCGGCTAGTAATAAATCTTCATTTTTTTTATTTTCTTCCTGGTGGAAACGCCGCATGGTTAAACTGATTCGCACCGACTGAATTTTTTTGCACATTTGTCCTTGTGGTGTGGACAGTGTTTTTGACGCAAAATCGTATTCACTTTTTGTCTGCTTGATCTGGACCCGGCATTATACTTTATATACAAAATATACAGAAAAGATCTCGTACGCATGGAGATGTTAGAACAATAAGGATGTGATCTTATCCATTTGTTATGCTATACACTGGCTCATGACACTGTACAAAAGTGCTGCACTTATCTCAGAATGACTATGAAAATGGGAAACGAAAAGCGGTACATTCACTTTGGAAAGGTTAGGAAAGCATAGTAAAAGTTACGAAAAATACTGAAAATCGGATCAATCAAAAAATTGAAATAGCAACTTTTATTATGCTACTTGACTCCGGCATGTAAGCGACACAAAGTAAAGGTTGGTGAGACACACAAAGCACAAAAGCGAACGATGAATTTAGATAATAGAAACGTTGATGTTGGGTATAATCCAATGGTTGACGAACCTATGTGTCGTCCGGGTGCCGCATACGTCCATGTTTACCACCCTGAAGATAGGAACGTTAATCAAAAAAAATAAAAAAAACTCCGCAAGAGCAACTTATTACTACTTAACTTATCTTAACTGTTGAACTTTTTTCTTCTACAGATGATCCCAAAACAAAATGATATACAAAGTGTTTCATGCGGAACCGGCATTATTTTAACCACGTATTCTAGGACCTAAAATAACGCTAGTTTGCTATATAAACGAGAGCCCAAAAATGTGTCGTCACGGATTTACAGGGTGTTGAAATTTATTTAAAAAATGCACCCTGCAAATCTGTAACGAATTGTCTTTGAGCTATAGTTTATACAGCAAAGTGGGGTTATTTCGGACGCAGAATACGTGTAAAACTACGCGTTTTCCTCATGAAACACGTTGCATATGAAAACAAAAAAAAATGTGAAAATATGCGGTTATTGGTACGCTGCATGATATTCTTCAGATATTTCTCTCGAAATTGGCTCATATTTGAGCGCTGAAACAAGTACTCCTTTTTTTCAATTTCAATTTCAAATCAGTGAAAAAGCCTAGAAAGCTGTACACAAATTGTATACAAATTTTCGAAACACATAAGGCCCTGCTGCCGCGATATTTGAGGGCTTTCGGAAAAATGCTATATGAACTTGAAACATTAGCTTTTCGTGTAGAATCACCTCCTGATTTTTTTAACATAATTTCCGAGCACCTGTATAATACCATATGAGTGAAATTAAGATAAGTTAAGTTTCAATATTATTCAAAATAAACATATTTTTCCAATCTTAATTGCTTACGGGTTATGTACTTACGGAAGATCAAGACTGGGTCCATCAAGTCCACTATGCAAATCGCTTGTCCCCAAGATATTTGATAAACTGGGTTCAGTGCCCTGTTTCGCTGTAGCATCGCCCACAATCAAAACAGCTTTCAACACTGCCAACACTGGGCCTGTATTAAATAAAATGGTGTATAAAATAAGTAAAAATACATAAATGCGGAGTGTATGCAGGATGCGTCTGCGGTTTAATATGAGGCGACTCTGAGACGTTAAATCATTCATTAAATTGAGAAAGTGCTTCTCTATTTTAGAAGAAATAGGGTCTCTATTGAATGAATCAGCCTAAACTGCATCCCCATTTCACAATTTCCAGTATTTTCGTGTTCAAATTAAATGTTTTCTTAAAATTGGAACCTCAACAACATTGTCCACCTGGCCCTTGCCTCTTATATTTCTTTATTAGATCAAATTCGTATCGGTACTAGGAACGTTAATCTATTGGTTTTCTACTATTGGTTTTCATAAATAAAACGGAAGATCGAAAGTATATAATTGAATCCCTATTATAACCAGCTCAAAAAAATAATTCCTTAATATGTATTCTTGTGTGTCCGTTAAGACAATGCTCGTTACAAATTCTATAAATCCCTTCAAATAAAAAAAAAATGTCAACGAAAAAAATGACTTAATTATTTTACTTACCCACATCAATATTTCGATGCGCTGCCGCTAACAAGTGACGATCGCAACTCAAACGTACACCTAATGGAACTCTTGGAGACGATAGCGGGGGAGATCCCACCGAGTATAGACCAGGTTGGGGTCCCTCGGCAGTCCGAAACAGCCTTAGCAATAAATGACATGTCAGTCGCATACCAGCTTCAGCCAAGCCAGAAGATGAATCTAAGGACTTTACCTGCAAAAATCATAAGAAACGAATCTCATTCACCTATATCATTACCCTTTCATATTGGCCGTATATTAAGAAGATAAACATTAACTGTGCAATCTTGATCGAAACATACTTTTGTATGTGAACTCACTTTCAACAAGCTGGGAAGAGCAACTGTTCTCACAAAATCCTCCAACGAGAAACAATGTCTCGCTATCAAAATACAGGTAAACACGGCTAATGAATTGTGTATATTGACATCCTAAAAAACCAGCATAACATGAAATCATTAGACGATTTTGATATCAACGTTTACCTCAATTTTAATTTCATTGAGAACATCTTTATAATATTCGGGTGGCGATGTTGGGCTGCACAACCCCAGCAAAACTCCTAACCATTCAGATGCCAAAGAATTGCAACAAGCCGTCATTTCGGCACAAAGTATTGCTAAATCGTTTAACCTTTCGTTATCGTTGATTCGGTCAGTCTCTGGTTCCTTGCAGCAAGCCCGAATAATTGCATTAGAAACAAATGAATACCTTAAAATATATAGTATGCGTGAAAATGTGAAATTTGTTACAAGCATCAAGATAAATGACTTTATCATCAAATTTAAAAGTAAAATAAACATAAGAAAAATTATTTATTCATTATAAATGGATTTCTACTGCGCATACCACTAAAAATATACGGGATATGTAAGTGCGCACCATTAGTAACGTTGTTATTAGCCGCGATAGAGCTTTGATTTAAATTGCAAATAGTTGTACCTATATTTTTAAGCTGGTTGAGATGGTGGTACTAAAAAACGATAGAACACCGCATTTTAAAAATAGTAATGTTTCCTGCCTTTTTGCTAAATTAACTTCGTCAGAAAAATTTAAAAAAAATTGTTTTAATAACTCGCTATAGCGCTGACTAGTTACGGTTCCCTGGTAAAAAAAATGGTCCTACTATTCGTTCAAAAGTCCAGACGTCCCCTGGTGGTTAAATTTATAACTACAAATTAAGTAGTAATTTGACACTTGTTTTGTTGACATTGGTGTTTACATCTGATTGTTATTTCTTTGCTTTGTTCTACTCAACTTCTGCAAGCTTTCAAAGAAATAGTAAGAGATCGAAAAGTATGTAAGTATTCTTTTATGTTATAAATGTCGTCAACTCTGTCAAGGTCTGACAAGTCTCAACTGTCACTCGACAACGAGTAATGTGACGTTTCGCAGCGCCACTATCGGTAGTTGAACTCGTGAATACGCTCGGGTAGTTAGAAGAAAAAAGAACTTACTATTTTAAAAACCTATCATTTTAGGACAAAAATGTTACTAAAGCTTTTTGTGCAGAATTAAATTGACTTCAATTTTGTGCACTAATATACAGGGGGTTCAACTTAAAACAAGTGTTTCTCATTACCTTTACAATGCGACGTTCAATTGTTTTTTAGTATCATCACAACCAGCGTAAAAAATACAACTCTTTGCCATGTAAACCAATACTGTATCTCTAATAATAATAAAGTTACCAATGGTGCGCACTTAATTTGATATAGCCTGTATATTAATTTTGCCACTTTAACTTTTAACCAAGAACATAATCTCAGAGGTAATTTTGGACTAAAAAATAATCATACCTGTTACTCGGACTTTCATTCAATTGCTTCGCCCATGTACTTTCTATTCGTCCTATTCTGCGAGGATTCTTAAAAACCTCTTGCATAAACTGAGAATTGAATACATATGTACTACTAGTTGGCTGCAGTACCAAACTGCTGTAGAGGGCTTGTTTAATCTTCGGATAAGCATTGCCAAATGGCTCAACCGCATGGGGTTTTGACTTAAGTAAAATGCACGATGAATACAAGTCATACAGATGCGCCAATATGCAACGTTCTGCTGAGCTGCAATCTCCAGGATTCGTGACATGTTTTACAACTTTGCAGAGACCTTCAAACACTGCAGACGTCTGATCAGGCGATACTAAAATAATAGATAAGTTCTATATTGTTGAGGCGGATTCATTTTTACAAACTTCTTTTTGGGTATTTCGCCTCAAAAATTTTTGTCTTTAAAAAAGACAGAATTTCCTCA
>NW_026018508.1:9276683-9289555 GCF_020466585.1 Dendroctonus ponderosae
TTTATCAATCTGTAATAAAAGACGTGAGGAAATTCTGTCTTTTTTAAAGACAAAAATTTTTGAGGCGAAATACCCAAAAAGAAGTTTGTAAAAACTAAAATAATAATCATGATTTATTTAGGTGGTTAGTTTAATTAACGTTCTAACTTAAGAATCCATCGGATTATTTCAGTTTATAGAAATACTGAGTATCAACATCTTAAGAGCCGAATACAGGGTCAAATTTGGGTCTTCCGGAAGCCCAAAATTTTCTACTAAAAATTCGTTGTCCTTACATATTGAGTGTGTGTTGAATTGTGATTTGAATTAAATTGACTCCAAAAGATGGGCAAGAATCTTCGCTCTCATCAGATGTTTATTTTATTACTACCACACAAACTGTAATCATGCTTGACCGTGCCGAAACCATATAAAATACATTTAGCCCTCTAACTATACAGGGTGTATAGTTTGAGGAAAGATTGTTTTTATCACCAAGTTTGTCAAAAAATTGAGACAATTTTTGATATATTTTGTAAATGTTAGGTCAGTTAATTGTTTGAGACCCGTTGGAGTGAAATAATTTAAATTTGAAAAATTCATATGTCCGAGTGTTATTTTTTAAGTACTCCGGACTGGAAATGGCTGTTGCTTCGTTTTCGTTTAACCTCCATAAATTTGGAACTCCGCGAAATGTTATATATTTAGAGAAAAAAGGTAAACGATAGGCAAATACCAATCAGATAAGCAAAATGTAGTCAATACTTACACAATAAACAACAGTGATATCTGCGCAAAACACCAACTATGTAAAGGCTAAGTCCAGTGGTGTAGTTTCTACTCAGCACAGAATTTTTATTATGTAGTTGAATTTCAACTTCGGGTAGTTCCTACAAATCAATTAGACGAAATTACTTCAATAAACGACGAAACATAATATAGGTAATATGTGGTAAGTTGGTTAGACGATTTGAAGATACGGTTTCCGTAATATCGTTAAATTGGACCTTTTCTTTGGCAAAATTAAAAGTTCTCGAAATATTTTATATTGTAAAAATCTTTTAAACATCTGAAATTGGACACTTCTGAATGGAAACTCTTCTATATATAGCAGTGATTTTTTGAAAAAATTAAAGACGAAATCCATATGTCAATATCCCTAGCATATATAGAGTTTCATTTGAGGTAAGCAAATACTTTCCGAGTTATTAACAAAAAATATATATTTTTATATGGGACACCCTGTACATTTTATCATATTTAACTCATAATCATATTTAGCGTGAAATTATATTTCCAAAAACATAGCACATTCTATGTTTTACTCCACTGTTCAATGAAATATAAAGGTTTAATTATAATTTTTTTCTTTGTGTGCGTCCCCAGGGTTGGCTTCAAATTTAAAGATTCAGAGATTTACACGTATGTCTTACAGAAGTTTACAAATTACGCATTACAAACTATTCTAAATTAACTCTGTAACTTTTCAATGAAATCGGCAATATTTAATGTTTTAGAACAATTTAATTTGCTTGCTTAACTTAAAAACCACTGCGTGTTTAAAAGATGCTTTGCAATTAATAATAGAATTGCTTGAGAGAGACATGTATGGTTTCTGCGTAAATAAAACTTTGAAAATATCACCTTTAAAATTTGAATGCAGACATCTATGAGCCCATAAATATTCAATGCTAACTCCATCAAATCAAACAAAAATGCGACGTGTTCCTGTACTGGTAAATAGTTTGAATTTCCAGTCGCAAATGAGTTGAGCATTTCGACAACTGTAACGCTGCACTGCCATGTGACAACGTGCTGATCAAAATAGCTCAAACTTTGACATTTTTGGGTAGTTGCCTCAAAATTAAATTCGTTCCTGGAATGTTTCTTCACCTAATAAATTAAAATAAATGTGAAAATTAACTACCTACTTCGAATACCTCAATTGTCTTGTTAATTGATTGAACTATCTGGAGAGAATGAGACCTTCACAGATTCAAATAGGCCAAAGGTTGGGTATAAAATACAATGTCAGGCAACTGATAATACTTAACATACTGACTAATGCCCCTTAAAATAGTGTCTTCGAAATACATTTTTATTTTTTCCTTCCTTTTCCAGTTCGTAAGGGACGGACCCCAGTTTGTACACTTCAGTGCTCATATTTTTTTCCACCCTGTATAATACTGACACAAAAAAACCATTTTTCGATACCTACCTTGTAAGTTGAGCTAAATAACATTTCCGAAAAAATATAGTTTCAATCAAGAAAGTGTATTGTTTGTGGCTGATTGACATTATTGTCAATTATTCCTTTTCCTATTTATGAACTTGATATTTGTTAAAATTAATTAGTTAGTATCGCAAAAGTATAAAAACAATATTTTTTAAATAACTGGATCTGCCGAGAAAGACTTGTGACTTAAATCCCTATTTTCACGGCTTAAACCCATGGCACTTTTATCTCTGAGGACACCTGAACATTACGTTTGTCCACTGCGGTTAAAACTTGGGTTTAAAAAAATGAATTGCAGAAAATTTGAAAAATTTGAAAAATTTGAAAAAAATGCAAATATTGCTGCAGGACTTGATAGACCATTAAGTGGCACATTTGACTAATTAAGGTACGAGATCTGGGGCTAGCAGATGAAGCAATAAGCCAGTGGAGACTGAAAAAACATAATTCAAAAAAGAGAAGCCGATTATAACTAGAAGATGATAAAATTAAGCTAAAATGTAAATTTTGAATAATTATTGAATTCAGGACCTTTAAAGGACATTTTAAAATAGTTAGTTTTTATCATCGCCCGGAAGTTGAGCAACAGATTCATTTTTAAGTGATTTCTTCGTGGTGGTTTTTTGTTTAGTCAATATTTTCAAAAAAAAACAGATTTAATTCGGATATTAATTTTAGTTTTGGCGTTGTGCGTCTGCACCTGAATGATCACTGGAGCTGAATGAAATTCAGACAAATTTAAAAAAATATGGTTAATTTCTGTCAATATCAAACGTATAAATAGAGTAAAAGTGAAATACAGCCATTTCTGAATTAATCAAAATTGAAGTATGTACCTTTCCGCCTTCGGCTACATCAACGCTGAACTTTTTTGAGAATAATTTACATATTTCCTTCGACATTTTCTTCACTGTATGTCGTGCCTCATCTCTAATTTTTCCTACTCCATAAAGCAACACATGCCTCTGGTTACAATCATGTTGACAAAATGGATCATCCTGGCTTAGCGGAAAATGTGTTGTGTATAGAAAGTGACGGGAAGCTTTAATCTAAAAAAATATCTAGTTAGCTGCAAGAAAATTATTAAGAATCCTGATTGCATTTTTCATAATATTTGCCTCAAAATGTGTGAAATTATACCTTGTTATCTCCATGTCCGTTCTCTATAGGAACATGGCCTATGTTTGGAACATGTGGATGATGTCCATGATCATGTTCTTTAGGGCTATCGGGTATATCCATAGAATTCTGCTGGTCTTCTTTTATGTTCTGTAGTATCTTATCCAAATCATTGTCAACATCAGCATCATCATAATCCATATGCTAAAAACGACATTTTTTGACGCTGCAAAAAAACGTTTTAGTTGAATTTCAATACCTCAATTTTACTGTGGTGATGGTTAGACATGTTATCTGAATTATCCTCATGTCCAATCAGATCACCTCTGGCTATAAGTGTACACATGTATGCATCATGGGAAAATACGTCTCTCCTTATCAGCTCAGCAAATAAGTGCACTAAATTGGAGAAAGCTGTTTTTTTCTATAAAAAAAAATGAAATATTGTGTTGATTCAAAAAACATTTCCAACAACTATCCTTTTACTACTACTTTAAGTATTGAAAAAAAATTTTCTTAGAAGATTTATATCATGACCTATTCATTGCCATTTCTTAAGTAGTTTTATTATTGACCAAATATCGCTTTCTCCATTTTGTCTGTTATTTCTATCCCATTGAAACGCAAGGGCACATTTTGACTGATTAAGGCATGCGATCTGGAGCTAGCAGATAAAGCATTAAGCCAGAGGAGATTGAAAAAATGTTACTAGAAGATAATAAAATTAAGCCCCTAATAACATAATTTTGAACAATTCGTGAAATGAGAACTTTTAAAGGCCATTTTTATGAGTTGAAATTTCGGACTTGAGCAATAGATTCATTTTTAAGTTATTTCTTCGCGGTATTTTTGTTGTCACTATTTTTAGAAAAACAAAACTACTTTGGTTATTAATTTTAGTTTGGGCGTTGTTCATTAATCACTGCGGCTGAACGAAATTCAGACAAATAAAAAATTAAAATTAAACTAGCGTTTTTCGTTTAGTTGCTATTGACTTTCGTTAAGGTTGAAACGTGAAATTTATCTTAGGAAATAGTGTCATGCGAACAAGCAATTTCTACAAAAATGTCAACAATAAACAAACTGAAATCGAACTGCCAATCAAGAGCAGAGCAATGAATCATGGAAAGGGCGAACAAGCAGATTATTATATAATCATGTTTATTCTGTAGTTCGGTGATTTTTTTCGTAAAGATGTATGAATATCCAGTTTGCTACCGGCAGTGTCGTGTGAATCGCGTTGTTAGAAATGTTCTGTGAAATATAGAATCATTGTGGCCCTTATCCTACCTGATAACTGTCGGATTAAAGTTTTCTATTTGATGCCGATTTTCATTGTGTGTAGTTTGAACTTTTTGCGGATTAATGGGTAGAAAATGGAAGATTAGACGGAAGGGCATAAGAAATGTGTTAATACCTGAACGGAGTCATCAGGACTTGGTAGTGGGGCGTCAATATCCAAAAATTTCATCAACAATGACTGAAACATAGGAGGACCTCCTGGTACTGAACCGCAGCTTTCTTTATCATCTCCTGGAATCGCATCGTGATTTTCTGACGGATTTGAATCCGATTGTCTCCTATCTAGAAGTATATAGAAAGTATAGAAATTAACGAACCAGAAACATAGGATACCTTTCAATAAACAATTAACATTATTATACTTTTTTTGTCAAAACCGCTTTGTTGGGTGTTTTGCATAAAAAATGTTGCTCTTTTGCACAAAAATTTCCAATGAGTAAATAAATTAATGTATCTGTATCAACAGATATCTAAGAAAGTGTATATTCATAAAAAGTCAAACAAGGCCACATGGATGAAAATGTGTAAATTTGTTTCGATTTTTGGTTTTTTTTACAAATTTTCGTATTTTTTTTAAATACATAAATAAAATTGCTGTGCAGTAATTATTACGCAAAAAAATTGTTAGGTTGTTAAAATTGATTGAACAATTAAGATATTTATTCATACGGGCAAGAATAGTTTGACCAGGGCCAAACACCCAATACTCAGGACCAAATACAGGGTAAACACCCTGTGTATTAGTCATTGATTAGGACTGGTTATATCTTATAGTTCTTGGTAACTTTTCGATAAAGAAATGGTTTTTTAGTTAAAGATTTTTTGATCCAAAATACCCAACAAAACGGATTTGCAAAATTGAATCGTTACCTAATAATGCAGCAACAGCTAATGCTCTATGTTCGCCAGTTCTTTCTGGAGACACAGCCCATTCGCAGAGTAATTTTACAATTGAATTTTCTTGATCGCCAGATCCACTAAATACCTGAAATTAAATTTTCATTCAGTAATGCATAGTCAAGACGTTTTCGATGGATTGAAATCTCATTGTAATACGAAACTGCTTGGGGCTATGTTTTGAGTCAAAATATAAAGTTTTCTTATATACGACAGAATATTAACTTTTTAAAATATTTACTTAAAAAAATTACACAAAAACTTCAATCTTTGGGAAATCATTTGTGAAAAACGACATTGCCGCCAAAAGGAATCCTTCACATCGTACGAG
Source organism: Dendroctonus ponderosae (assembly GCF_020466585.1). Taxonomy (NCBI): domain Eukaryota; kingdom Metazoa; phylum Arthropoda; class Insecta; order Coleoptera; family Curculionidae; genus Dendroctonus; species Dendroctonus ponderosae. The sequence goes on from NW_026018508.1 coordinate 9,282,548, forward strand.
CTCTTCCAGACGATCTTGAAAATCTCACGGGTTAAATTAACTTTAAACACATGGAAAATGGGTGGGCATTCTGTTCTGTCTTTTTTTCTGCAACTTTTTAGTTAACATATCTCTACAAGGAAAATCCAGTGTCGTTAAATCCGGGCTACAGGACGGCCAATTAATAACCCCTGCCTTTGAAATTACGCTATGCTGAAAAAGTTTCCACTGCAAGCAAATGAAGGGATTTTAATTTAGTTTATCTCATATTGCATGTATTTTTAAATTTTCTTTCAATAGCGCATCAACTGTTCAAAAGGTATGCGCAAAAAACGATTTTTCGCACTTTCTTTGAGTTTTTAAAAAATGTTCCACAACCGTAAAAGAGGAGGATGTTTCACTCGATCCTGTTAGTTTTGCAGATCGAAGTGGCTTCTTGAGAATTATTATCACACCAATATCAACAGTGAGCAGGTGAAAACGTGCGTGCCCGTCGATAATGTGAAAATCTTGAAACAGATCGGAAAACTTCGTTTTTTTTTTCGTTTTTCCATCTGTGTCATGAAAAAGTGAAAAAAAAAGAGTGAAAAAAATGAAATTTCTTTATTCGAGTCCTAATTACTGCTGCCGATTGAGCTTCATGTACCATAAGCCGCGATACGCCAAAAAAAACTTCAGTGCAGGTCCCAAGTAACTTTCACTCGTGTATAGGCTTTTGCGCAAAAAACACGGTCTTTTCCCGTAAAACAATCCATTCCAACTGATTTTCAGAACAATGAGCTTCGTCACGAGCACACGGCGTTAAAAACTATTGGATTTAAATGCCCTCAATTCTTGCATTGAACAATCCCCACAATCACCCCCTATGTAAATAAAATGATTACCTTAGAATATAGCGTATCCAAAGAGTTCGTTGAATCCATTTTATCAAACCGATGTCTATCTAGAGCATCCAATGCCGCTAATACTCTAGTGGTCACTGTTCCTAAAAATTAACATTAACAAACTGGTATCGTCAATATGTATATAATAATTATTATAGCTTACCAGCAGAACTAGTTTGAAACTTATCGGTGCACCATTTACCGTCAGCTCTCTTGCTTCTATCTCTGATGGCAGCCTCCGCTTGCTTGATTTGTTTTAAATATGAATTTGTGTCACATCTAGCCGGCAACGGTAACAATGATGGTGCTATTCCAAACAAAAATTATCGAGTTGACAGAGCATAAAGTTTAAAATGGTTTTATTAAAAATGTATGTACATAGTGAAAAAATACTAACATATAGGCAAGGTATCTAAAGGAGATCCATGCCATTGAGTTCCAAATCCTGTAGGACACCAAACCAGAGCAGTTGGACATTCTAAGATAATTGTATGCACCACGGTGCTAAGTTCAACAACTAAAAATGTAACAAACAGATAAAGATTCAGAATTAAAAAAGGTAGATTCTCTGAAAAATGCAACGCCTGGCATCCCATGAGAGACGGATTTAAAAAGTTCTTATTTTATATCCATACGGTTTTTAGCTAAGTTTTAGTGTTGAAATCCAAAAAAAACATTGCTTTCCTTATACTTAGTCGGAAAGCTAATAATGTGTACTTCATGTCTCCCTCCCAAAAAGATCAAGACTGAAGGTAGTTAAGAAAGTTGCTTCAGTACAATGGAAATCGTAAATGCTACCAAATAAGTTAAGTTTGCACACATTTCAACAAGCCCGATTAATAAAATGTCGCTTTCTAGACTTTGATACGAATCTTGATCTCACATATTTGGAACAAATCTAATGGTGCGAATTCCAATTATTTTCAGCGTTACTATCAGAACGGTACCAAAACCGACTAGACTATCTCATTCATACCATATTTACCCATTAAGATTGATAGTTTCGTTTTCAAGAAACAATCAACACCTTATTTAATTGCTTTTTCAGTAAATAAAAAAAAACAGTAATCACTACCATCTTAAAAACAATAAACAAAATTATTAAATTCTACAAAATGTCAACGATTGCTTAGAAGACTTTTCATATCTTGACACTTCTGGAAATTTTAAGAAACTAAGTCACCTTTTGTATTTAAGTTCCTTTAAAATGGGTCACTAGCTCATAAAGCTAGTGGCAAGTACTTGAATACCAAGGGTGTGGGATATAGAAAACAAATTATATTGTGTGGCTTAAATATCTTCTGTTATTTGAATTAATTTAGCGAGAGGACAAAGGTTGGAGCTGAATTTGCAATTTGTCCAGATTAGCAAACGCCTAATTTTAACCGAGAAATTTGAATGTAAAGGTACAAAAAGTTTTAAATTCTTTAACCGTAAAGTACATTGCATGGCAAGTTCTTCACCCATAGATTACCAATGTCTCTATGATGTTGACAATTTTGGTACTCGGCTAAATTGCTTTGCAAGGGATTGACTGGAAGGGTCTCCTTTTTGAGGTCCTTCTCTCCTTCCTTTGGCTCAGTTTTAATTTCGCCGGGTGGCGAAGTGATTAGACTTGGTTCAGCCACGCTATTCATCATCACGTTAAGTTTCTTAGCACAAAAATGACAAAGTCGACGAGAAAGAAGTTCAGATTGAACAAATTCATCTAAAACCAAATATTCTAAAACAATGAACAAAGAGCAATTTAAAGTATTCCTACTAACCCAAATATTGCAGTGTTAAAGGTAACAGTAATCTTAACAATCCATCATCTAGTGACGGATTTTTCGGCTTTTCATGTTTTTCTAGAAGTTCGATAATCCATGTAAGTACATCTTGTCTGTCAATTAAACCTTCCTCGTACATATATTTTAGTAATCGACAACAATAGGTCCAGAATCGCAAAGCTAATTTTTGCTCTGTTTCATTATTGGCCAATGCAGCTAGTGGAGCATTTGTAGGAGGCTTTTCAGTCTGACAGTAATACTCTTGCAGTTTCGGAATTTGATCTTTTAAAAATTTCAGAAGAGTACTGGTCCATTCTGAAAAATTTAATATATCTTGTTAAAAAAATTGGCAACTCTTTCGTAGATTATAAATATTTTATTGTTATTGCATTAACACATGTTGAAACTGACGAGCTTTTCGTGATGTTAGGCGGTCACGGACAACAATTTCTTCGAGAAATATTATTACTTAATGTATCAGTCGGATTCATCGCACGTAAGTTCGCATATCACATAAAATATTAGTTCAATGCTCGGCCGAAAATGACATGTTTTAGACTAAATATGTTCGCGATTTCAAAAGTCCAGACGCCCCCTGCTGGTTAAAATTATAACTACAAGTTAAGTAGTAATTTGACACTTTTGTTGACATTGGTGTTTATTAATATCTGGTTGTAATTTGTTTTGTTCTAATCAACTTTTACAAGCTTTTAATGAAATAGAAACAGATCGAAAAGTGTTTAAGTATTGTTACTGTTATTGTACTGTTATGTTATAAATGTCATCAACTCCACAAAATACCTAAACTCTAAAGTCTGACAAGTCGCAACTGTCACTGGACAATGAGTAATTTGACGTTTCGCAGCGCCACCATCGGTAGTTGAACTCGTTAATGATCGAACCTTACCTGTGGTTGGATCTGACATTTGTCTCTTCTTAATCTTGGCTTCAGACACAGCAACTGTGTAAGCAGAACTCAACTTTATAAACCATGCGGCCCTCATCATAGGTACTTGATATTCAGTCAATGTCATAAATATCTCCTCCTTCTTGTTAAAGTTTGGCGCCCTTTTTGATAAAATCATTAAAGGCTTGTTCCCTGCCAGATCCTTAAACCATGCTTCTATATGATTTTTTGTTCGAATCGTTGCAGGCCAAAAGTTATCTTTCGGATTGATTTGCTGTCGCTTTCGACCTGAATCAGGCATAGCACTTAACTCTTCCTTGCGGTTGATAATTGCATTAAAATATGACCCAACCTATTAAAAAAATACAAATTAAGCAATCTCGGATATCGGAGGAGCCACGGCGGTACGGCAACACTGACAAGCGGGATAATAACGGGAGTGGCAACATCGGGGCTCGTTTATAGCTTTATAGTTGGGACATTAGATGGCGCGGTGGTACTTCCGGGCAATGGCTGGACGTTATCCAGGGATGATTGATTGATAATCAGTAGGGATTGATAGGTTTGATGGAGTTCGTCCAAGGCGTTTATCAAATCGCAAAACAAACGTCAAAACGTGACAATTTCAAAAATGGCATGCCTTGCCATCAGATTTCAAATATGAAGTTGATGCTTTTTATTTTTGGCTATTCTTTTTTATTATAACTTCTGATTCGTGGTATGTTTTTCATTCGAATAAAAAATGTTGTTATAAAAAACGAATTTTCGCCCTCGTATCGAAACAACTATTTGATCATCGCGTCTGATAGAAAATCGGCGGTTTTTGATTCATTCGAATAAAAATATTTTTACAATATTAATATAACGCCTTAAATACAATAAACAGTATTGTGAATTCAGCACAATTGTGTCGATAACTGGTGCCGATATATTTTCAACCACGTTGGGCGCGATAAAAAAGATAATATTGCTAGGATTGAATTAAACCAGTTCTTTGTAATTGTGTTGCTTTTTCTACTATCTTATTTAAACTAGGTAGGTATTGTCTATTGTAATTATTCTTCATTATCATCCATAAGTAAGTAGCTTAGACTTATTAGGCTTATTGTATTTTTGCTCCAGTTTATACGTGTGGTCGTTTGCTCTAGATACATAAAATGTTAGCTCTTACAACTAATTTCTAGATACCTATTATTGATGATCAAAAATAAAAAAGCCTGATTGCTATGAATTTCCACTCACGGCGGACAAAACAGCTTTGAAATAGTAAGATTATTAATCATTGATAACAATAGTTACCTTACTAGCAGTAACATTGCAATTTTTGGCTGTTCCAAATTCATCATTCAGATGGGTCATTGTGGGGAAACCAAGTTTAACATTAACACTTGTTAACTCATCTTCTTTCTGCTTGGGTTCTTGAGGATATACATCCGGAGGACCGATTCTAGGCTTCTTCAAAGGTCTTTTTTCATAAAGCAAGTTGCAGTTAAACATGTTGAAACCGGGTCTTAGATTAATAACAACAAAAAAACCGTGCTCACATCAATACTTTTGATAGCTTTAGAAAAGCCTGAATGACTTCGTAAACATTAAAAATCAATTACTATCAGGGTGCTGGAGAATTTGAATACTACCGAATTTCACTGGAAAAAGTTGTTTACAATTTACATCTCAATACACACACATAAGATGCCAAATTATTAGCGCCAGTCAAACTCATGTCAAGCTGCATGTTGTCATGTATCAGTCATTGCACGTTAACCTATTGAGTAGAGTAAAGAAGAGTGAATTATTATGTAGAGTTGGCAACGCACAGTAAATGAATTGTAGTTCGGGGTCTAGTAAGACGTCTTACGGAGGTCACGTGTAGTTCATAAATGGGGCGCTCGTCTTTATCTAAGAACTCGTCTTTATCTATGATGGGGCGTTGTGAATCTAAATGGACCATTCAGTTTACAATTAAACTCATTTGAATTAAATTTTTGTTGGAATACTGAAAATAACATATTTTTGATACTTTTCACAAGAGATCAGGCCTTGGCCAGCTCCGTTAAAAATATGCTCATCTTGTAGATAATATTTTTATTACCAAATTTTTTTAGCGAAAATGCGGGTTTTGACCACCTTTCATTCAATGAAATTCACTATAAGTCATAAGGTAACAAAACTGTTATTGCATTATATCGTCGCTGTCTGTCCACGATCAATGTCACGATGCTACAGGTCGAAAAATTTAGCACATTTGCCAAATTAGCATTTTCTTTTGACTTGATTTTTTCTTAGATAATTTTGTTTAATAATGGACATTATTTATAGTCACGGGTAACACTAGAGATAAGAGAGAAACAAGACCATAGATAAAGGACAAGTACTATTCTTTGAATGGTTACACCACTTTACTCTGTGTCTACTACTGTGTACTTCTATAGTATTCGCGAGTTCAAAAGTCCAGACGCCTCCTGGTGGCTAAAATTATAACTACAAGTTAAATAGTAATTTGACACTTGTTTAGTTGACATTAATGTCACATTGATATTTACATCTGATTTTGAGTTGTTCTGTACTAATCATCTTTTGGGAGTTTTTAAATAAATAGAAACAGATCGAAAAGTATTGTTTTATGTTATAGATATCATCGACTCATGTCATCAACTCATCAATAAACAAGTTTTAACTGTCATTCGACAACGAGTAATTTGACGTTTCGCAGCGCCACCATCGGTAGTTGATGTTCGATATTTGCTCACCGATATTAGACAAACAGCAATACAGGAGCCCAATTCTCGAAACTGGGAACGGCGACCGCATGAGAAAGAAGGGCGTGGTTCTCTCGTGAAGCGAATATTAGTTTTCTTGAACGCGATCGAGTGATCCCATCACGCAACGTCAGTAGAACAAGCTTCTCTTGCCAAATCTCGCGGGAACGGATCATTCACCGGTTTTATAACCACACACTACACAGATTTTGCCGTAGGTACCCGGTTTGAAAAGTGGTGTGATTTCGGTTCGAACTCGAAATAATGAATTTCATAAATAAAACTTTACAGTGTTTATAAAATAAAGAGCAATTTAAGAGATTTTCTAACAGAGAGTAGAGCGAGCTTGTATGGAATGGTTCTCAACAATCTTCAAGGTAAGTTTTTGTGTTTCGAATCGTGTCTTGTAGTAGAAACTATTTTAGTATTACCGAATTAACTTGTAGATGCAGAGAAACAAGAAGAAAATCCTCCACGACAATTTCAACAACCCATGAACGCTATGGAAATAAATGAAATCAAGTTCGTCAAGCTTTTTAGGCTGAATAAGCAACTGGTGCTCCAATTGATAGAAAAGTTGACGGCCTATCTTCAAGCAGTATAGAAATATATCTGAAAACAATATAAAAATAGTAATTGAGAAACCAGTTCAACAATAAATAGATTTAATTGATCATTATAAGAATAAATGAATGAATACAGACAAATGT
>NW_026018508.1:9290073-9302341 GCF_020466585.1 Dendroctonus ponderosae
TAAGCTCCAGCTGGTATAACATTTTTAATATTTTATTTGAAATGCCCGCCAATTTTTTGACCGTTAGATAAATCTTCGTCTCTTAATCGTAAATCTTCTCACATCGTTTCCTATGCATTCCAGAATACGGTTTTCGAACCATAGTAGAAAGAGCGGGGAAGGGAATGATCACATCGGCGATGGGATCGTTCACGTTCTTTCGAGCTCGAGAATTGGGCACCAGAAATTCCCAGAAAGTGCTTGCGCAAACGCATGCAAATGGTAAAGGAATTATGGCGCGCGTTGAAGCACCAGGCGTTTCGTCCCGGGCCTACCTATTGGACTCGTCAGTAAGGCTTAGGTAGGCCCTGCCTTAGACGGCGGATACGGAACACAGGTTGGAAGTTCTATTTGAATCGAAACGCCACAGATCTTATGCGGTGAGATATAGCTGACGTTTCGGTTGGAGCTGCTAGTTGAGAAGTTGCGAATAGAGTTCGCCACAGAATCATTGAAAAATTAGTGATCGTGACGGATGGATTGGACGGAGATCGTGCAAGGCGTTCATTAAATTGCATGAATTTATATCGAGTGTACGCATTCTTTTACGAAAATTAAACCCTAACAAAATAATGAAAGTAGTGACAGAACTGACGGCCTCACAAAATAAAAAGTGACAAGACACTATTTGTTTTTTTGTGGTTTGTATAGGGTCATTGTTTATAATTTCACAGAAATGGAATATGAAAAAATATAGACTATTACATTAAAAAATATGGAAGTTTGGTTTGTTACATATTTTTGAGTGCGCACGTTTAAAGCGGTTATACATACATAAAAATGAATTATACTTTTGATTAGCAATAAATTTTGTATACAACTGTTTATTCTCAAATTGAGTAAAAAACTACTGGGCTGGTGGATAAATTTTAACCAGTGACTCTGTACAGAGAAAATAAAAAAGTTAAATTGCAAAGATTGTCTGTTTTGCCCGTTCTGGATTTTCATCAAACGGATGAAATGTTTGCATCAACGATTGATTAAAGAACTGAGCAAATCAAAAATACAAGTTTTTGTCAATATCTCTTTGGAAACTTTCGCATTTCGTTGTACCAATTGCGGCTACAATTCTTCGTCCTAAGGCACGTTTATAAATGTTTTTGTTTCTGGTGTAGACACCGTAGTACTGGTACAGTTCGGCACCGGTATATTTATTAGCAATTTTCTTCAAATCTCCAGCTAAACCCTACTAAAGTTGGTTGTGGTGACGTCAGCCGTCCAGCAACTGCTAGCGCGTCGTTTTGGCGCGATGCATAGAAATTCAAATTTAGATTGCTTATAACTTTCTTGAAAGTAATGTAAAATCGCAAAGACATTGTAGAACAATTAGTTGACCATAAATGAACAAAATAAGCAAACTCATTAATTCGTGCAGATACCACGTAGGTACATAATTACATAGCCAACTTTAGCCGGATAATTCCAACAAATGTCTGAATTGAACAATGTTAACAAATTTTAACCGAAATTAAAGACTACAACTAATAAGTTCTATAGCCAATGAAAACATTTTTGTACAATGTTTATTAAATTTATTTCAATAATCTCGATAAATTTCAGCGAGCATGTGCTCACCCGATCTTGTGTTTTGATTAAATATAACTAACAAAACGCTGATTAAAAATAATCTGATAAACGCCAAACATGAATTATAAAATATAACTATCGAATATCTTAATGTAGTGGTCCTGGCCATGCAGAAGAAGTTGCACCATCCATCTCAGTAGCAAGTTGATTGGTCCCTAATAGACGATGTCGAGTTCCTCCAATAGCTTCTCCACAAAAACACTTGGATTCCTCCATTGCTCCCCCGCAGTTTCCAATACAATAAGGGTGTCCATTTGGACATTTGAACCAATGTCCACGAGGAAAGCCCATGGCTTTAACAATCTGTACTCGCTCTTCCTCATTGATGCTTAGAGAACACTCGAGTTTCAAAGCTAATTTCTTTAATTGTGTTAAGAGCGTGCGGTCTAAATCATCGGAGTACTTCTTATGTCCAAACACAACTGTTTCGATGTCCAATGAAAGTGCTTTCACTTCTTCATTGGACTTGCATGCAGGAATAAATGCGGAACTTTTCTTAATTGAATCAAATTGAACAGCTTTTTGCAACCGTTTAATTTCAAGTTCCAAATCATCAATTTCTTGGTGAGTGATGTGGTCTTCTGAACGCATCAAAACATCCAAAATTAATTTCACATGTAGAATTGAAGGATCGTCAGTTTTAGGCTTTTTATACTCCCTTATAAAGCAGTTGGAAATATATGACAGAACTTGAGTCTTGGATTCGATAGCTTTTAACTCTATTTTATTGATGGGTTGAGAGCGACCTTTCAGTTCAGTTGATAGACGTTTGAGCAGTTTACTTAGGGCCGTATTTAAGATGCTTGACTTATCTAAAAATTAAATCGTTTAGTAATATAATAATTGAAAATTTTATTAAAATTGCCTTCAAATACAGGATTCAGTTGGTCCCTTAACGCATGGAGAGTTAGTAAAAGTTGACGGCAAAGTTCTTCATTTTCTTTATTTGCGCCGTATGTGATCCGCTTTGCAATTGATACGTCTTGAATGGATTTTTTCACAAAATCACTGAATCTTTGCGTTGTGGTTATGTTAGTCGAACACCTACAAAACCATATCGGTAGTAGACAAAAGGGTAAAACCATATCAAACGTGTCTGAATACATGGTGCAGTGGCGCCTATGTTTAAGGCAAATATGAAGTTTTTATTCTAGAAAGAGGACTGTCGTAAATTATTAAATCGGAGCACTATGTATAACAAATAGCAAGTCACCGATTTGAACAAATAAAATTAAATTATTGCATGGAGGTTAACGGCAGTCATTTTCAACATTTGGTGGAGTACTAAAGGAAAAACAAATATTGTTAAAGATGTTTTTACTATTTCCACTAAAATTTGCAATGTCCGGTTTTGTACATTCAACGCTCTGCACAATTTCAATCTTATCCCGTGATTTAGTATATCTCAGTATCCTTTTAGTATAATGAGCGCGAATTCAGTGCCGTGCTGAAATACTAAACCACCAGATAAAGTCTCACATTTTGGCCGTTTAAACCACATATTTCAACAGTAAAGTTATGAGGAAAACAGACCGAGGGAAAAATATTTGTGAACTAAAAATATAACGGCGAACCACTCACACCATTTAAAGACATAACACTAAACGCATCTAAAAGTGTTTAGCTGTGTTATCTAGAGAAAATAATGGTGTGAATCACAAAGCAAAAATTTCAAATTTATAAAATCAGGGATCCGAATATTTGTTCATGGTTTGGATATAAGCATGAAGAAATAATTTATCTGTTTAATAAATGAAGGGTTGTCAATCACCAGGAGCTGATGGTTTGAATATCGAAACTATTAAATATGGAAACCAAACTAACAAAACACTAAATTGACAATATTTCCAAAACCAAGCACTTTTGGGATAGACAACCTTACACAAACTGACCCTTATTTTAAATACAAAATAAGATAAAATTATATGCAAAAAAATAATTTTGAGCCATTGTTGTCAATTTAATTTTGAAACTTGATTTTTTTACAATTAGTATTAATAATTATCAAAATTTCATCGAAATGATTTTCAACTAAGCCCTTTTCAACAAGTGCTAGCTCTGTAATTTTTTTTTAAATTATAATTTCATAATTATTTCAATAAATTATTTTTCATGAGAATTTTTTTTTGTTTTGAAAGTCTTCTGCGTCAGTAAAATTCTGCCACAAATTTTCCTTGTTATTAAGGCAATCTTTATAATTTATGAATTTGAGATAAGTCCCTAAAAAGCTGAAATTTCATATACATATATGAAAATTCATTATAATATGATAATAATAATAATAAATAATTATGTAAGACTTTATATCTAAAAAAATGATCCTTCTCTGTAATAATTTACAACTGAAGCTAGATTACTTTTGCAATTAGCAAAACCAGTTAATTAGAACACATCATTTAAGAGCACGTAAACGTGATTTTAACAATCTACATTATGGATTCCGTCAAATCCTGAAAGAACGGAAAACGACATGTATTTTCCACTTCCGATATATTTTATTCGCAACGCCCATGCATATGATCCATCAAACGGGTAGCAAAATAATAATAAACTCACTTTGGACATCGCTTGAACTGAATAAGATCTTGTGCTTCATTCATCCATGATTCAAGACCAGTACTCTCGAGGACATGTCCACAGTCCTTCAATAAAACAAATACCGCGTCTTCTTCATCTTCATTGCCGAAAAAAATTTCAGTTAATTTCTCATTGTCGCATATTCTGCAGAGAGGCGGACATGGATCTCCACAAAATCCTACACACACGTGACCACACTTTAGGAGCTTCGTACATCTAAAAAACAGCATTAATTGACAATTGGTTGAGTGTTAGTATGCAAAAGATTAATGATATTTTATTATCAAACAAGTACCTTTGGGTGCAAGGTTCCACATCGCAAATAACTCCGCATCGACGGGTGCATTTTAAATGCTTACATTGTCTCTCGCACATCTGTTTACATGGCGTACATGGTGCACCACATTTCTTTTGACATTTACTATGGGCACATCTCATTTCGCAAGGCCGAGTGCAAGGTTTGCATGACTCTCGACACGGAGTTAGACACTCGTGGTTGCACACGAGTGGTAGAGCACATTTCTCAGCACAACGTTTATGGAAGCGAGACTGAATACACTCGCCACAAGTACCCGAACATTTGTGTTTGCATTTTAACATAATGTTACATGGTTCCGAGCAATATTTTAGCAACAACTTTGGACCTAAAAAATTAAAAGTGCTTGAGAATTGTGAATATTTATGTAGCTACCTCAGTGGAATAGGCCTGGGTAACTCAGTGAATGTTTAGGAGTTGACCCAAACTAACCCAACACAACGCACCGGCGCAGTAACTCTGTTCCGTTGATGGGAAAATGTTGATGGCCTTTTTTTAGTTGTTTTTAGATTTATTTTCAGGACCATTTATTAATAATACTTTCAGTTTCTTCAAAATTTCAGAATTTTCCAGTTTTAGCAAAGTTACTCTTTCCTGTAAACTCTCAATTTTCTAAAGTTTCACTTAAAAATACTGACAATCGAAAGGTATCTTCTACGAAAAATTTAAAATTTTTTTATTAGAACACTCGGCACCTTTATCGATTTGCAAAAAGTGTTAAAATCCCTTTCCAGCTTCGAATTTGGGACAAAAATCAAATAATTTTATTTAGTTTTTTCTTCTGAAACCTCTGAATCTCTCCCTGTAGAGTTTGTTGGAAAACTGTGGGATTTTAGTTTTGCCTGATTTTTTTCTCGCTTCACTTTCTACTTAAAAACTCTCTTTTATAGTTTCACTTAGAAATACTGACAATCTGGAGGTATTTTACGCGAAAAATTTATAGTTTTGTAAGAATTTTACAAAAAATTTTTTTTTGCAAAAGCGTTGCACACGCGCTAAAAACTAAAAAAAATTCCTCCCACATTTTCCCGAAAATCATTAATGTTTTCTCAAAAACCGATTCCAAACTTAAAAGTTTTTAATGAAAAGCGCAAAAAACATTATTTTCTGATAATTTACTTCTTTCCTGGCAAGCATGGGGTATTTTCAGCCAAAAATGACAAAATTAATTTTGTTCGCCTCATTCATCTCTTTGTAGGGAATTTTAGAAAACCGTTTTCAGCTTCGAATTTGGCAAAAAAAGCAAATCATTTTATTTAGTTTTTTTTCCCGAAAGTTATTAAGGTTATCTTGAAAAAAACGACCAGAGCAAAAGTTTACCAAAAATTGTTTTGAAAATTCGCCACCATCATCGCTCTGAAGATTTTAAAATTTCAGGTCTTTCCAGTTTTAGTATTCTGTATAGTATTTATTTAGTATTACGTATAAGTTATTCTTAAGCAATTCTTTCTACACAAAAAGCGCATTATTTTTAAGTTTTACTTAAAAAGGCTGAAAGTGAAAATTATAAAATACAATTTTAATGGACCGCTCGCCACACAACACCTTTGTAAAAATGTTTCTAGAACCTTTTTCAACTTCAAATTTCGGACACCATAATATTTTTTGCTGAAATTTTTCTGAAATGGACCTACAATGGAAGTCCCTATAGAGAATATAAAATGTAAAAACATTTTATATTATCATTTATCAACTTAAAAACTTAATTAAATAGTATATTAATTAAATAATTAAACGCTTATAAAATACCGTAAAATGCACTAAAGTCGTGTACTTTTCAACGCTTAAACCCCTATTTAAATAAACTATTTTAAGGCATTCGATATTTTCAAAATTGGCGGAGCAACATAACAATAATTGTTAAACTTTACAAACAACTAAACCTTGCTTTGAACAATCAAGAAAACTAACACAGTATCACTTCCATATTAAGCCACCAAAGAAATAACGCAACTAAGCGTAGATGAAAAAGCAGAGCTTGGATAACGCGTGAAAGCAGATCAGTATTTATTTAAAAAAAAGTAGCGCACCAGATTCTTTTTTAGTTCAAAGTCTTCTAACTATTTTATTAACATATTTCAATTGATTTTCTTATAGATTGAAGCTTAATTCTTTGGCTTGTTATTTCAAGGGTAAGAAATATTGATTCTTTATTTAAGAGACAATGGAGAGGACATCGCGCCTGTATTTCATTTTGTAACACCCTGTGCGTTGCTATTTTGCTTGAAACCAAAGTCTTGTCAATCCTTTTCAAACTGCGTCTTTGGGTTAACGTTCCTTTGTCTGAAAAACTAATAAATTTACAGCTTATTTACTAATTGCTATGTGTTTTTAACATTTCTCCTTTTTTTCATAAAACCAAAAACATAGGATTAAAATCCGGGCGTCCGCTCTAAAATGGATACCAGCAGTTTCTAAGAAATTACGCACAATATGCGCTGATCGCGATCGAGCATTATCATACATTACAATAAATTTCTGACCGTATAATTTAATTTTTTTCATTCAACATTTGGTCTTGATTAGAAGTAGAATATCAGCAAAATTTCGTCTGGGTATACCACTAGGTTTTGCATGAGAGCTTACTTTATTTAGGCGATGGGCTTTCAGATCAGCTAAACACTTTCAAGTATGTGTTTTTATGCAGTATAATTGTAAAATAAGACAAAGTTATGATTTAAAAAAATAAATGTAAAAAATACCTTATGTAAAAAAAGATTCCGTACATTTTATTTTCCCGCAAAACGTTAAGGCATATGGTGTTTTTATCATTTTTTCCATCGAAAAGACCGGAATCAACATTTATTTCGGTTGAAATAAAAACCGAGGAATTTAGTGTTTATCATTCCCTATTGCAGTGTTTCTGCTACTGTGTTCTTAAATACACGGTTAAATATTCTTGATTGTTAAGAATTGGGGATCAGTCAAGTTAAGATCCAGCATTAGTTAAAATTGTACTTACTTACGTTTGTAAGTATTGTATCGTATTATTTGACAATAAAATAATCTTTTAAAATAAGAGTTACTATAATTATTTTTCATTTCGGACACACAGAAGGGTTTTTTGTGCGTTATATTCATTTTTCGCGCTAGCACAGCTTCGAACATTCTTGTTCGAATTTATACAATTTTAAATTGTGATCAAAACTATTTACAATTTGATTCAAACATTACATTTGATTACATTCGGGTTATTGCCCTGATTGTGTTATTTATAGACGTTTAGAGACTATAAAGTAAGTCATATACAGTAGTATTTATTCTTACTAGGAACTGAGATTGAGAGTAAAAAAAAACTAGTCAACAAAATTAACAGTCGAAAAACATCTAGTGTATAAAAATTATTTAACTTAGATCTTCGTTATTTATAATTATTTAATATAAATATTACGATTGGATCTGATTACATATATTTATTTTTAGAGAATTTTTTCGTGCAAAATGCTTCTTTCGTCAACCATCTAATGATATGGAAATTTAGAAGTTTGAGATCAGGCAAAATCTCCGATAGATAGAGTTTTAATGCGATTTTTATTTACGTGTATCTAACTCTAAATGATCTTTATTTTAACTTATTCTTAGCGCAATTATTTCAGCAGTTCAATTGCGGCAACTTTCACCATTTTTACTAGTATTTTATATAGAGTACGATTTTTTTAGTAGAAACTTATATACGATAAATACCATAATTAGCAAAAATGTAATGTGATCGTATTCAACTGATACATGAAATGGACCATGAGTGTCCTGTTTTTCATTTAAAAAAATCAGTTGAAATTTGCTTCAACGTTAACAACAAAAACTAGTCAAAAATGTCTAAACTAATAGTCAATAATTTAAAATTTAAGCTATAGTAATCTCTTAAAAAGGATTACTGAATAAAAGCACTTAAAAACAACAATTACACAACATCCTGTAGACGTTACAGTTACAAATCGTTTTTAAATTTGCATTGACTTATATCATTACAGATGATAACGATAACACCACCATAAACAGACTCATTCTAGACGATTATTTAATAGAAGTCAAAATTTAAGATTCTCCCATATAAAAAATTAAAGTGCAAATATTTATTCTGGTCTTCCAATACTTATAACTACTGAATATTTATAAATGCTGTTAAAAATAATGTATATACTTACTAGTACTTTTCATGTGGCATTCAATTTTCTTAATAACATGACCACAAGGCGACTCAATACTGCAGTCCACTAATTTAGTGCATACATCGGTACATTGATCAGTACATTTTTTTTGGCATTCATGTCCACAAGGCAATAGCCTCGGACACGATCGAGCAATGCAGTGCTTCCTTTCTGGATTTACGGAACACTCGATATTGACACTGTGACCACAGTCCAAAATAGTTTTTTCTACCTGAAAATTAAAACGGTATCACATATTTGATTTGTAATTACGGATATAATGCAATAGTATTCGATTCATTTACTTTAACTTTACAAGGTCCACAAGCTTTGGAACAGGGATTTGCGCATTCATGGCCACAGGGCAGCTTTAATTTGCATGGCTTTTGGCAGTCAACTTCTTCGACATCCAGACTACAAGGTATTTTAGACCTATGGCCACATGACCTCTGCCGTGATACTTTGTTGAGGCATTCGTCACAGTCTTGATAACACAATCTTGAACAAAGGTGTTTCTCATCTGGATCTTGGCGGCATCCGACTTTACTTTTGGCACATGGTTCTTCACAAATATACTAAAATTGCAGATATCATAAATATAAATATGGTTTATTGGTAAATCTATTTGCTTAATACTACATACTGGGGGGGAATAAGCACAACCAACTAATAATTAATAAATAATTTAAAAAAACGGCAGCAAAATAGCCATATAAAAGCATTAAATTGACAGTATTTAGAATACTGAACACTTTTCTAAAAGATAAACTTACCCTTATTTTTAATACTAAAGATAAAATTATTTAAATTGGGGGTTTCTATGTGGAAAAATTTGTTTTGGGCGGTTTTCTCAATTTCATTTTGAAACTTATTTTTTAATGCTTTCTATTAATACCTATTAATACATAATATTATCGAAATTCTATTACAGTAAGTCCCTATCAACAAGGAATGCGACTCAAAATAAGTAACACATATTTTTTTATAGGAAAAATGAATAATTATAAGAGCGCCTGCTGCTCGAATTTTTTACATAAAATTTTTAATATGTCAAAAACGGTCAGACTTATGTATAGGATATTATACATGAAATATATTTAGAAATTGGAGTAGAATTAAAAAATAAAATAATATACGGGGTTCCATTTAAAATAACCCGGTCATCGCAGAAATTCGAAACCCCTAGTCGGGTTTCGGGTCAACGCATCCGGGCCAGAATAAAGAGATGAGATAGAGAGCCAGAACCATAAAGAACCATAGACACACTGCAAATTGTAGCGAGATAACACCGGCGTCGCGTCACCACGACCGACGAGCGTTTTCTCGCTTAATACAAAATCGATGCTAATAAATAAAAGTTACTAACCTTCCTATGATCAGGATCATCTCTGATATGACAAGTTTGGTGGCAAGCATGTCCACATGGTTCCACTCTAGTATCGCAGGGGAATAGACATTTAAACTGATGAGGATCCTCGTGGCAAGGTTTATCAGCTTCATGTTCACACGGTAACTTCGTGTGTACCAATTCCTTACATTTAAAGTCCTCTGCATCTTTATGGCAATTCATATCGACCTCGTGACCGCACGGATCTAAAGTACGGCGAACGATGTACATACAAGGCCCACAATCTTCGTAACATTGTTTTAAGCACACATGCAATTCGTCGTTACAAAGAGGTCTAAAAATAAATATATAATTTTTAAAATATAATGGACTGTAACCCCTTGTTGCTACAAGTAGCCCCTTGTGCAACACAGAATGCAGTTTTCAAAACTTTTTAAAATTGTCTGAGATATAAACGTTAGAATCAAAGGTATCATCTAATAAGTTTCTAGCAAAAATCTACGTGGGATTATATGCGCCGTTTTCTTTGAAAGTGGTGTAAGTTCATATTGACAAAAAATAGTTACTGATAAAAATTAATACAATTTACTATAAACTTAAAAAATCTGTTAAAATTTTTATTGTTTTTATCACACATTTTGATTTACACTTTGACACCTAGTACCTCACACTATTAACTTTCGGATAAAACAAATTTGGTTGAAACGCAATATTTGTGCTAAACATTGTCAGTGAATTTTGTCAAATTAGTTGAATACAAAAATTAAAACCTTTTATGATGTTCATGCCATTTACTCAACAAAAAAAAACTGGGCAATTTAAATGAGATGAGAATTTTCGAAAGTTCTAGAACATGGAGGATACTATTAGTGCTGTAGTAAGTCAGGATTGGTTATGCCACTTTTTTAAAAAGAAAACATTGCCTTACATCAAAATGAATAAACGTTTTAACAATAACCCTTATTGAATAATATTTCCTGGACAGTTTGTGCATTTTCTTTAAAGAAAAACGGAAAGTATATTTCCCCATTAATATTTTTAACTTTAGCATACTTTAAACACTTTTCCATGCATCTGTATTGCTTGTGCTCTGTATCTTGTATATGACAAAGTCTTTTGCACGTATGCCCGCAATCAAGTTCGACGTTGCAAATCATATCGCATCCTCCTTCGCTCACTTTCTCAAAATCTAAGCTTTTAGAGACTTTAGTCAACTTAACCGGATGAATTTGACACCGTAGAAGCAAGTGAGAACCAATAGCATTTTGTTCTTCTAACACAGTGTTTACTTTCTTCCAGATCTAAAAATGCACAAAATTTTATTTGTATATTTAGTTAAGATGGTCATTGGATATGGATGGAGCAGTTATAATAATAAATATGTAAATTAGTAATTTCATAAAAACAACAATTTACGGTTTTTGGTCATTACTAGTTCACCTTTTTGTATATTAAAAATTGATTTCTTTAGTTAAGGTGGTCATTGGATATAGATAGAGCAGTTATAATAATAAATATGTAAATTAGTAATTTCATAAAAACAACAATTTACGGTTTTTGGTCATTACTAGTTCACCTTTTTGTATATTAAAAATTGATCTGTTCAATTGTGCACTTATAAATCGTATATAGAATATTCTAACGAAACCCAACCGCGCGTAAAATCTAGCGGAGGTAAGCGCATAATAGTAGATCAACGCGTTAGTGTTAATATATTCTTTAAAATGTGAGACAAGTACATATATCAATTTTTTAATAAAAATATCTAGATATAACTCGATATACAGGGTTATTCACGCTATACGGCACGGAAGCCCATTATTTGGTGTGTTTTGTAAAAAGGCAAAAACTTAGTTATAAACCTCCTAGTACCATTCGATAGGTAATTAAAAACTGCATTTCCTGGTAAGCTGAAAAATATGGGGTTGTATTTAAATTAGTCAAGTTAGAGCCACTTAAAGTTCTTATTTGATTAGTTTAAATTTGTGGACACCCTGTATAAAATGGTAAGTTTATTATCATTGGGATATAAAATATGATTTCTTGTTACACTACACTACCAATTACGTTTACATAACTTAAATAATTCTAAAGTATTTGACACATGAAAATAATATTAGATTTTGATTGAAAATTCGAATTATTTAAAAAACCTTCAGATTTAGACATTATAAATCTTAGTAAAACAAACACTTATTTTGCTCAGAGAATCCAAAAATGCAATAATATATAGGGTATTTCATTTAGAAAAAC
>NW_026018508.1:9302391-9308238 GCF_020466585.1 Dendroctonus ponderosae
CCGATAGGCGTCTGTGGATTCATGAAATAATACTTTGCAAAAAACAAACGGGCTAGCCGCAAACGTCCGTGCCGTATAGCGTGAATAACCCTGTATAAACAACTACCTTGACTCAAAATAAAATGTCAACAGAGGTTTATTACATGAAATGGTCGAACTTTCAACAAATCAGAGTTTATAGAAATCCATTGTATGGTGTTGCCATGACCATAAGAAATATGTCCTGTTATTTACCAATAATAAACTAGAAACTGTTTGCTGGCCCAATTATATCGTGGCCAATCATTCTATTATGAAAATCAGAGGAATTTGACCCAACAATATAAAGTGCGTCCCATCAAAAAATAATATAAGATATGACATCGATATGTGTAATAAAAACAATTTCTTGCTTTCCGTAGTGACTTAAAATAATTGCAAATACATTTAAAAGTTTTAAACATAATCTGAAAAACGTACTAAACAGCACTACCTCATTTTCGCTGTTAGAATTTAGCAAAATCGACATATTTCCGATAATAAATAGTCCATTTCGAGCTCTTGACAAAGCTACACAAACTCTATTTTGAATCCGAAGAAATCCGATGTTGTTGTCCGTATTACTTCTTACAAGAGATAATAGTACTATATCAGATTCTTCTCCTGCAAAAGAAATATATAAAATATAATGAATCAAAATAGTAATAATGCTTAATTAACAACCTTGATAATTGTCTAGGACAGAAATCCTTACGTCTTTTAACAAATCAACATTGATCGGTTTATTTTTTTCATGGAGCATCTCGAACATCTGCCCCAAATACGTAGCCAAAATAGTAATTTGATTGGACTTGTAGCCATTTAAAATTAAATATCTCGCGAAAGCTATCAGAAATGTAGATTCATGTACATTCTTTTTACTTTCATCTTGACATAGTTCCTCTGGTTGTTGATGATCAATGAAATATAGGCATCCCTGGACCCCTGCAAGATATTAAAACGTTAAATATAAATTTTCAATTACACAATATGTTCTAAGGATGGCAAAGAACGACAAATAAATACCTATGGATAAAACGTATCAGTAGACATAACATTCTGTAAGTACGTGCCTCAATTTAAAATAAGGCAAAAAGTTATAACATCTTATTAATGTTAAAGCGTTGTTACCTAAATAAATTTTGCAAAAATTTTAGAATAGTATTAGTATAGAAATGTCAAAACCTTTCGGCAAATTTGCGACAGAACATTAAAATGACATACAATTTTAATGGGTCATTTGAAACGTTTTTAAAACCTAAACTTTCTGGGCGTCAACTCGTTTATTAATTCATTTTGTTGAAATTTTTTGATAAATGTTTGAAATGAATAATTAGATAACTTAAAATCAATATTAAGAATAGTAATAACAAATAGAGCTCTAAAACACTCATTATTAAAACCAGTTAGACTATTTCGATTTTTGTTGGAACTAATACGGAGCTGGTTTCGTAATGTTCCAAATATTGACAAACAACTTATGTTGTACGCCTTATTAACTATTATTTGAAATTTACACATATTTTATTGAGTTCCTGTGCATTGTACTAAAAAGAACACTTTTGTCGTTTACGCAGTCAAAGAGTTTAAAACTAATGGATTGACATCCTCATTGAACATCTGATGTAAAATCATGGTCATCAATTAGAGGTGATATTTATATGAAGTATTACCTAAAATTGGTGGTCTACTTAAAGTTGACTCATGATCCGTCAATTGCGGATAAATGTGTGGCCTTATAAGCTTGCAGATATTCGGTTTCATTCGGTGCTGAACATTGAGCGTGTGGCATGTCACATTGTTAAGCACCATCCTTTCAAATAAACTGATACCTGTAAAATTAAAGCAGATATGGATTTTGAGTAAATATGTTCAGTTCGATGGACCATTTTTTGCTACGTTCTAGTTTCGTTATAAAATGGCGTTTTCGATCATTCAACAAAGGCGCATATTTCTTAGATATTATATCAAAACAAGTCAAAGCCATATAAACATGCATAATAAACTCCTAAATTCAATCACAAATAGAATTTAGCTAAAAAATAACAACCGATACTAGTGTTCTGAGATTCAATTACTTTACTAGACTAGACTTTGGATCCGTTATTCAAGTACTCGTCCTAGTCGTATTTAATGATGCCACACATCTTTAATTTATTGTGACACAGTAGTAGTTCAACAGTAACTTAAAAAGTGAAATACAATTACATATCGGGTGTTCACCCAAATATATATACATTTATTTTTGAAAAATTGAGCAAAAATTAATAGTTAAACAATAGCTAACGATGACATTTTGATGGAGCTGACAATTTCTCCTACAACTTCATCACAAAATTTTGAAATTTAACAAGAGTGAAAAAGCATACTATATTAGGTGATCATAAACCACGGTCAAGTTAGCATATTTTTAAATTGAAATATACTTTTTTCAAATGGCACATTCCATATATTGCCAGTGTCTTTTGTCCAAGATCAGAAATCCCTCCATTTTTCTTAAATAGTTCCTGTATTATGCGAAAATTAGACGTTTCTAAGGCCGGTATGCACAGTCGATCTCTTACGATGCGCCGGCCTCCCAACGTTCGCTGGAGGCAATTTTCGTTGCACAGCCCAGGCACACAAACATTACCGCTATAATAACCGAACAATAAATTTTGTGTCTCACCTAATTTATATTTAATTTGCATTCGATAATCAGCTGCACCGGGTTTCAGCTGTAGATGATCTCCAATTAAAATAAGATGTTGACAGTTATTGGTCAATGAAGCTACAATATGAGCTTCTAGTACTTCAGCCGCTTCTTCGACTATTACAATTGGACATCGCAAAGCCTACAATAGGGAAGTCACAATTATATCTCTCTGTAAACTATTAGTCGATACTAAATAATATTACTACGGTTTGAGCAATAAATAAGCGGTGATTCAAAAAATGATGCAATTTGTTTTAAGGGATCAGTGATATGCAGTTACAGAATACGGGACAAATGTAAAAAGATCTTGACTTTATATCTCTCCTTGCCTTTTTTAATTAGAAAATGCGATTTTTGTTGACAAAACAGAACTGAATAAGCGAATGAATACATTTCTTTTATTTCCTGTCCTTTTGTTATTTTAACCAATCACCATAGAAATTTCAATATTGTAGGTATCAGTTAAGTTCGGAATTTTGATCGACTCAATAAACGGTGTTTCTCACACTAGGAACTACTGAACATGTTCGCTCAATACCATGCTACTTTTCTTACTTGTTTTGATTTAACTTATTCACCTAATATTGTCATCATCGACACAGTTTCAAAAACCTTGATAAACGAATACCTTTTAACATTCCATATTTAAATTATCTCATTATTGAGTAAATAAAATTTTTGCTTTTTCAAATTAGTTCATGTTTGTTAAATATTTTGTAAATAGAGAAAATTACAACTTTGTACAGGTTGTTATAACTATTATATGAATAGTCTTAAAAAAGTAGAATTATTTAAAAAATAATCAATGACCTCACAACTCAAATTTGAAACCCACTGTATACATTTTACTTAAATGAAAAAGGGCACTATTTAAAATACTAACCGAGATGGCCAAGTATATATCCAAAAATGATGTATTTGATTTACAAAATTTGTTCCTAAAAACTCACATTGTATGCAATGTTAGATGAATGGCATATTTATTTTATTAACGTGTGGGTCAATTTTTAATTATACTAAGTAGCGACGTTATACAGAGAATTTAATGTTCTTGAAACCATATAGCACAACATAGCCCATCCAATTAATGTGAAGCCACCTTCACTAAGGAGTTGAGTTTATGGCCATGAAAAAGTCGAGAAATATGTTCTCTACAAGGGTTAAAATGAAAAAAAATCGGACGCCTTGTTGAATACTATTTTGTGGACCAGGGGCGAGCTTAACAACAACCATGCGCATCTTTCTTGAGTGAGTTACGGTAAGCATTTTCATACCACGGGTTTCTTCAGCTTCGCACATACCTGAAAAGTGGGACGTACCTGTATCGATGATTTAAATCGTGCAGCTCCCGTAGTGGTTATTCCAACGACCATTTTTTGTCGCATTATTTGTGTGTTCTCAATTTCTTGCATCTCTTGATATACTTGAAATGTATTTCGAAATGCAATGCTATTCGCCGTGTACATTTTCCTACAAATACAACAAAACTTAATTACAGATTCTGTTTTTGTTTTATTCCTTTGCCAGAACTGATTATTGCTAATGTTGTGACAACTTGAAGGACCAAAAAAATTTTGATTTGTGGCAATTACCAACATCTCACAAATAGTTTAATAACTTTTGATATACTCAGGGGCTTAATGCAAAAAGTTATTAATCTTCAAAGCAAAAGATCATCAGAAACAAAATAAAAAATAAACGAAAAATAAATGTTAGAATGTTTTTGTATTCGTATGTAAAACAATGTTTGAAAATGTAATGCGCGCTGTAGAAATTTCTTATGTTTTATGTTAGCGTTTCTTATGTTTTATAAACTGGAAGGTATAATTAAAGGAATCCAATTTATTAATAAAATGAAAACATTTCAATTATTTAAAGGTTTCCAAGTTAATAATATAAGTAGGTTTAAAAGCTTTTTGACTAATTATTCAAAAGTGAAACATGTATGAACCAAAAACAGGTTTACGCCAGTACTACGGCTGTTCTACGAACGTTCATCGGCAAGAAATGAAATTCGTTCAAATCGAGCGGCACGAAACGAAAACGGTACCGGCCAGCGGTTTTTATAAATGTTTCTAATACTTGAATTTCGACGCAAACGGTACCGGTGAACGCAAACGCAAACGTCAAGTTTATAAATGGGCCTTTATAATCTTCAAGAGTTGGACTCAGCAAATGATACATTCAAAAGCCTGTAATTTAGGCGAGGAACATGGTTGTTTGTTGAAGACGTTGAAAAGTGAAATGTCAGATTGATCGTTTTCAAAATGTCTACATTCAAAAAAACCAGCGTTGATGATCAACTAAAGATATGTTGAGAATGTTAGTCAAAAATATGTAGTAAAAGGACATGTTTTTAGCCATGCCACTGGCAAGAACCCGGTGGAAGAACCTGTTATTTCTGGACACTTGGGTTATGTCTGCAAATGATACAAAAAAAGGTGCACTTGATCTAATAACTTGGCTAAAAAACTGCTACATTACCGTGGCAATATCCACTATTCTTCATTTGAATAATGAAAGCCATGTTTTTAATTTAACAAAGTTTCAGCCAATTTAACCAAGTGTCAATGATGACAATTACCGAACTGCCAGTCGTCATTTTTTTATAATTCGATGCAAATTGCGCATTATTTATTACCAAGCATCTGATTACCAACAACTACCCATAAACCGAAATTTCATAAATTGTTCAGAAAATTCCGGAAGTAAAAATAATCTGCTTTAAATTGGAATTCTCTCGGATTCCTTAGCCGACACCCTGTACTACATTTTTTGGTTTCTTATACATAAAACGTACTTACCGTACCCAAGCCACATACTGATCTATCCAACTAAAGTAAAGATTCCATCTATCAGTGTAACTCATAACAAATGGACGTGTCAAGTTAATATGTTCAGGCATTCTTCTATTTTTCGGGTTTTGGTAGTACTTCAGTTGATCCTAAAAAATAAAAAACAATACAGGATCATTCCTTTTAAGGGGCTATCGGGGCGCACCGCACTTACCGAAAGTACGTGAAAAATATTGAAAACATTGTAACGGAAATGGCCTGGGGTACTCACGTTTGGAATGGGGGGATCGAAATTCATGGTATTTCAGTAAATGGGAGCCCCATTTGCGCCCCATTTAC
>NW_026018508.1:9308288-9316398 GCF_020466585.1 Dendroctonus ponderosae
GGGAAGTTTCGCACCTGTTCTGGAGATTTCGAGAACCATCTGGGTTACCTGAAGGAATCTATATAAGCGGCGACGAGAACCAGACGGGGGGAGTGAAGTTACAGCAGCCACAGAGTTCAGAAGAGGTTAAACCCCGCGAGTCAGGAAGACCGAGTTTTCCGTTTGTTATTGTTTTTGTTTGTGAAGTTGACGTTAATTTAGAAGTTAGTTTGTTCCTATTCCGTATTTAAAGTGATACCGAGTTGAATAAAAGTTGGAAGCTGAAGAAAGAGTTTGATACTCGGCAATGATGTTGTTTGTCATTATCAGGTAGTTACAATTACAAAGCTTTTGTCAAGAATAACAAGAACTTTGAAGCTCCTTTCACAAAATGTACACCAACATTGAATTTGTGAATATCCAATTAGTTATGGGGAAATGCCACAGTAACATTGCAGAAGCTGTAAGAACTTACACCAGCAAAGGGTCAGAGACACTGGACGATTGGCTCCAGTAATTGACCAAGATAGTGGACGATATTGAGCATTTAGTTGAGTATTTGAGCATTTCATGCTGCATCTAGCCATGGAACAGAACCTCGTTGTCGCATCGTCGCACACCAGTCATGTTTGGTTCGTTCGGACTCGAGACCGGATGCGTACATACTGGCACATACTGCCGAGCAGGAACATTGTGAAAAATTTTAAAGCTAATTTTGGCGATGGATTGGACGAACTAAATGTTAGACTTTTCGTCCAAACGGGCGGAACTCCATTTCTTTGAACTGCAACTAATTCATTGTTCTCGGAGAATTGCGCAACAATTGACACTTTACCGAGGAGTCATTACTTTACATCAAGTCGTCGGCTGATGCTAAAGTGACGTGCTTAGTGTTTGAAGTTGGTCAACGATAATTCGAAGCAAAAGCACAGCATTTTGTTGAATGTCTAGACGCCGAAGAATGTCTAGTAGCCGAGAGACTTGGAAAACCGTAGAGCACGATTTATAAAAATGTAAAGAAATTAATCAAATTGTCAAATTAAAACAATTTTGTGACATACATTGTACGTATAATTGTCGTATTTCACCACAAAACACAAGTCTGATTTACCAAAATCGAGCAAAGTCGCCTTTAGTAGTAGTTTACTTTTATGTGTCGTCAACTAAGTAGTGCAAGCGAACCTTCCGACATTTGGTTACACGTCTGGACGAGGCTTTACGGTATGAAATTTGTTTTGCTTGACTGGACGCTGCATTAAACTATGATGTTTAAGGCGCTATGGTTAGAACCGCCCTACCAATTGCGTACACGTAGTAGCGCTAGGTTTTAGTAGCTAAACTGAATACTATTTAAATGCATTACATATTTTTTGGCAATAGTTTGTGGTAGGCACAAAAATTAAACTAAGAATCTGAATCCACCCCTAAAATCCAACTTAGAGCTAACCTGTTTGATCACCATTTTGTTATAGCAATCAATAAGACATTATATACATGAAACATAACTCACCTGAAGATAATCTAAGTTACATTCAGTTTCCCATATTTCCCATTCCAAAATTTCACACCTTAAAAGTGACATAACATTTTTATCTGGTTTCCGTTCTAAATTTGTCAATTCGACGATTAAGCGATTCAAACTGTCTCTAAGCTGTTCTACAGACAGCAAAGGTTTTTCTGTGTTGAATTTGATTTCACTGAAAATGTCGTCCAACATTTCCAAGTTTAGTTGTGTCTCATCTTCTAAAAGATCACCCGGGGTATTTTCTGCAGCTCGATTACTTTGCATATTATCGAGAGCCTTTTTTTTGTACTGCAATTGTAAACGTATTTCGAATTATTAATTACATTTCAATTTTTTTAAACATGATGCTTACCCCTAGTCTACGGCCGCGTTCGTTCTTTCCTTGCAGCAACCATTCTATTTTTTGCGCCTTTGAAGCTCTTGAAAACCAAGTATTACTATAGTTAGCAATAATATTATTAAATAAATCAAAATTTAATATGCTTTCATTCCCATCGATTAGTCTTAAGACGTCCATGAAAGCATTTTGTTGCGCCACGTGTTTTTGAACTTTTACTTTCTTCTGAAATAATGCTTCTGAACAAACTGTCCGGCGTTTTAGAGTCGATAGAGTAAAATCTTCCAAGTGTTTATTTTTTGATTGGCCCCCGACTCTAACAATATCGTCATTTTCGGATAAGATACCTTCAAGGAATTGGTCAAGAGCGTGATTCGTATAACAAATTACCAGAATAGGAGTTTTATTATACCATACACTTCTGTTTCTGAGCAAGGTATGAATCACTTTAAGCCCTGGAAAGAAAATGTAATAATCACAAAAAAAAACGTAAAAATTAAAGTTCTTCACCTAAGTAAGTTTTGCCGGTTCCCGGAGGTCCTTGGATAATGGCAAATTCGTTTGTTAAGGCAGCTTTGTAAGCATTCAATTGCGACTCGTTAAAGTTGTGGAAAGATCTTTCTGGGAATTCAAATGGGCAAAACTTTGCATCTTCTATCTGATAGTCCACAATTCTACGTAGATATTGAGGTGGATTAGAGTCCATCTCCAATTTAATTATGTACTTTTCCATTGGAAAAATATCAACCCTCATTTGTTTGAGTGCTCGCAGTACTTGCTTATATGGTTCAAAATAGATCTTAGATTCCATCAGGAGGTAGTCGGAATCAAAATCAATCTAATAAAATAAAATTGGAATATATGTATAATAACACAACTCGATATATAACGGTGATTATTTCACTCTACTAATGKTATGAAGCAAAAAAGGATAAGCAGTAATTCCTGATTCCAGCAACAGGTAGTCGGAATCAAAATTAATCTATGAAATAAAATTCGAATGTAAAATTACACAACTCGTTGCATTACCTTGATTATTTCACTATATTAATGTTATGTAGCATAAAATATATTTAATAAGCGGTAATACATTAATACTCAAAATAATTACAGCGATTATTTCACTCATCCATAGCAACGCCATAGGGTAAAAAAGGTATTAATAAACGGTAATTCGATAATTTTCAAAAAAACTTACAGCGATAATTTCACGTCGTCATGGATTCATAAAAAATATCACTGTCGACTGATTTATTTAAAGTGATTGATGTCAAATATATTCTGAAATTTAATTTTTAATATTTAATTCGAGCAATAATCTCACTAAATACCACTCGAGCTTTAAAATTAACCACATAATTTTTCTCTCTGGCATGTTTTCCTTGCAAATTTCACTCGTCCTTCGGACTCGTGAAATTATGGAAAATATGCAATCGTGAAAAATTATCGGTCATTTCAAAGCACTCGTGGTATTACCCCCGATAATTTTTCGTTCTTATGGAATCCTAATAAATATCACGGTTCGATTAATTTATTTCAATTGCTTTTCAGATTCCTTGAATTACAAATAAATCAAAATTAACGCGGGTAATATTTCAAACTCTCAAAAAACATCTGCAAAAATTTTATTTTTAAACGTTAATTAATTTTTAAGTGAAAATTAGATTTTTAAACATATTTGCAAATAAAGCGTATATTTTAATCAGTTTTTATTTATATATTTTATCTAGTTTATTATCAGTTCTTTTGTTCTTCAAGCAGGTACTTCTGACACATGTTTTGTTTTTGATTTTAGAATATTTTATTTTATCTAAGAGCTTTAGTGAAGAATTATTCTTTTAATAAATTAAATCATTATTTGTCATTAGTATTTCTACCATCATCATCATTGCGCATGTTTAATTAAAAATTTAAAAAGTAACATGTTCCTTTTGAAACCTATTACCAACGTTGAACTGGAACGTTGTAACCTGGTTACAGAAAAATAACCGTTTATTCCACCTCTAGTACAAATCGCCAGATTTTTTGCGGCTCCAGCATGCAGAAACCTGGTAAGATAGATCTCTAATATACAGGGTGTCCGGAAAAATGCATTTTGCGGCGGCATTTTTCAAAACACTTAGCTTGAACGGGCGGAGCGGGTCTTTTGAGAGCGAACAAATATTTCACGGCTTTTTTACATTCGAATTTCAGTAGAGCTTAGAATTATTTCCTGTTCATTAACACCTTTTTTTTCTTTCCAGGTGACCCGATGCAGCTTTCGTTAAGTTCGGCTTTACATTTTCCTTGGCAGATCACTTTTAGATATTGTTGACTTGTATTTTATTATATTATTGTATGTAATATTTATGCTACGGGGAACGACAAGAAAGTACCTGATTCTGTACTGCGTTATTTCAATTTATTGTTTTAATACGAACGAAACAGCAAAGATGTAAAGTAAAACAAGTGTCTTTTTGTGTAAATTACACTTTCTATTGTCTTGGAAGGGAAGGTAATTTGTTGCATTTATTGAAGTTTTCGTCTGTGATTTACATTCCAAATTAAGAGGTCTTGCAATCTCATTAGGGATTTGTTCCATTTTCAAAAACAACATTTTTTACTCGGTTTTCTACCTTTTCAATTTAATTTCATACTACATTTTCTTCTAAATTTCGATATAGATTTTTTGGTGCGTGATATTTATTATTGTTTAGCGGATTTTCTTACAATTTAATTTCAGTGGTTGATATTGAACATTCGTAAATTTGCTTCCTCTTCAATCAGCAGCGTATACATAATAAGTACCTATCTTAAATTTAATTTCATTGACTGCTTCTCTCAATGCACATTTTTCAATGATTCCGATGTAAAAAAACAGTTTTTTTTAATTGGCACCAACAAACTTTTTTGGTCCGGGTTGAAAAAGATAACAATAAGAAACCAAACTATACAGGACCAAAAAAGTTAGTAGGTGCCATTTAAAACTGATTTTTTCACATTTTTTTACGTCAATGTTTGTACACTACATGCACTCATATGTTACAAACTGGATACTACGTACAGAATTTGGGTTTAGAATTTAGAACCGTCTTAGATATTGCTTGGTCCGTAAATATCTGTAATGGTATTCTTTTCATAAACAATAGAGATAAGTTATTAAAACTAGGGTTACCCAGACTCGCAATTGAAGGGTCAATCCAACGATACTACAGAAATTAGGGGTTTACCTTTAAAATAAGGAAGTTAGGTTATAATGTTCGTACACCCTGTATAGCTAGAGGGCTAAATGTATTTTACATGGTTTCGGTACGACTCGTTACGACCGGAAACAAAATTTGAAGTTTCTTAAACAATTGCAAGTTGGAAAAATTCTAATGCGCGTTCTACGTAGATGACTCTGTATATACAGTTTTATTAGAATAGATAGAAACAAAGAGTTGAAGGAATGAAAAAATAAGGTGATACAAATGCATGTGAAAAATATACGCAGAGATACAAAGAAAACCTGAACAAGAAGAAAAAGAAAGGAACAATCTTGTGTACTCTTTCTTCTCGGATTATTTAGTTTGGCGCTCATACTTGTTCTTTAATTGCGCTCTTCAATTAGCAAACATTTATGACGGTGCGTATTGCCTTATTAAAAACCTGTATCAATTTAAAAGAAAATACTAATGGCTCGACATATTTATCGAAAACTTATCGTAGTTTCTCAAATGAAAAATAAAATATCCATGCTCCCGAGCCTGTTTTCAATTTGGGCAATTGTACGGTGTATGTCCCGACCGCGTTTCCGTACGCCAATTGTACGGTATTTTGGTATTTTTTGTACGGTAAAATATGGCACGTTTACGTTAACCAGTGTGAAGGCTCTTTTCATGTCTGAGACCTATGTTCCTACTATGAGGGGGACTTTGGACTTTTTTTTTTTGGGTCACCAGCCATGTTCTCAGCCCAGAATGAAGATCTTTTTTTGTTTTTCAGGTTCAAAATCTCTGGTACGGTAAAATACGGCAGTAATGTATTTTCAAATGACTTGTACGGTAATACGCGTTTAAAAAGTTGGCCACCCTGCTTGTCCATAACCATAACATTGAACAAACAAAATTAGACTAAATGGTAGTGAAACGTTTGTGATTGTCACGCTACAAACATACGTACGCTTCTCTTAACATACTCATTAGAACTTAAGGATGAATTTAACCAAAGAAATACAGTTTAGAGACATCAGGCATGGGTAACTGTGTTGAATGGTACTTTTGTGTTGATGCCGCTCTGAGCGTCTTGCGACAGTCTTGATAGACAGACTTCGGATTGCAAGTTCGTGCGGCCTTCACGAGCAGTTTACCCGAATTTCGAATCGTATATCATAAAAAGAATGCACGGTTGACACAAATTGAAGCACTGACAATGTTGTCTTTAGATGTTACACAATAATATTCTTGTAATCGTTTGTTTATCGCATTATGAGTTGACCGCATCATAAAATGCGTTGACTCGTTGTATTGGCGCGGCAAGACGTATTGATATTAGTGCGCCTACACGTGAAAATCCACTGTGTTACCCATGCTTAAAAGACATATTTTCTTCTGCCAAGCATGAAAATAACATTGAGCAGAAAGAGAGCTTGTACAAATCTATTAAAAGCAAACCTCTATGGAGATTTCTATTAAATGTACGTACCTGTACATCCCCTGAAAATCCAACAACAAGCAATCCTTGCTGAAGTAGTTCTGGATCTCTTTTAACAACGGTCCCAAACATAAAATGCTGGAAATTGTCTCGGGTTAAGCAAACTAATGAACCAAACATAAACAGCTTAGAATGTTCATAAGATAAAACACGTTTCTTATGTCCGAAGTCGAATTGGAGCTTGTAGCAATGGTATTCATTAACTGCCTCGGCGTGAAGAAATCTGACCGGTCTATAAATCTTCACAGATTCTAGCTTTTTCCATTTTTTTCTGGGCTTTGATTCATTTCTTAAAAATGTTTTAATACCGCGTCGTAGAGGAGCTACAAAGTCTTCTCTCAATAGTCTAAAAATATGTATATGACGATTACAATATGGTTAGTTGACAATATCAATATGCAGGATGATTTTTCAGGGCCATTATTTCTTGACTTTCTTATTTGAATGTTTAATTTGTCTAAAATGTTTAACGACTGTTTAAAATGTCTAGGCATTCTGCAAACTGACCAATTTGCTAGGCACTTTGCAGAATTGCTACTATTTTGGGCAATCTGCAAACTGACTACGGTATTTTAGGCAATCCGCAAAATGCCGTACGCGCCAGTTAATCTGAGTTTTGAAGATATTTACTATTC
This sequence comes from Dendroctonus ponderosae, assembly GCF_020466585.1. NCBI lineage: Eukaryota > Metazoa > Arthropoda > Insecta > Coleoptera > Curculionidae > Dendroctonus > Dendroctonus ponderosae. The sequence goes on from NW_026018508.1 coordinate 9,315,436, forward strand.
ACATTGAGTAGACAGTGGGTAATGCTGTAAAGCTTTGCTTTTACTATTGCTACGGAAATTTGCTCTTTAGTTTTTTAACATGCAACTTTACTATGCATCACAGGTTAAAGTTCACCAAAACTCTGTTATTTTCGCTCGCAATTACCAAATGGCACTAAGGTAAGCAGCAAAGCTTCCTAGCATCAGGAGGTATGCACTCTGTCTAATGTGAAGATTATACACATACATTTCTAATACTCAGATTGACCAGCGCGTACGGCATTTTGCGGATTGCCTAAAATACCGTAATCAATTTCCAGATTACCCAAAGTAGTAGCAATTTTGCAAAATGATTGGCGAGTTGGTAAGTTTGCAGAATGCCTATGGATTTTGAACATTCCCGGTAACCTATACGCCATAGTCCAAATTGTCAGCTGGCGGGGGTCTTAAAGTTGTTCTTCCTCAAGAAGTATTTCTAATTTAATTTGTTAATGAAAAACGGAAAATGATTAAACTGGGGAGACATGTTACGCCCCTTACGTTTTTAATAAACCTCGAAAAGACCCATTTAGAAAAACGTGTTAGAATAGATAGGTACCGTGGGCGTTCAAACCTCGACATCTCAAATGTTTTTATAGGGCAACTTTCAGAAAACATCAAAACTTTTCCTGAAACTTTATACCTAGTATTTGATCAATCACATACAGGGCGTTTCATGAGGAAGGGGCATTATTTTAACACGTATTAAACGTCCGAAAATATCCTTAGTGTGCTAATAAATGATAGCTGAATAACGCTTCGCTAAATTTAATTTAAAAAATACAAAATGATACATTTTGCATGCGATCAATGTTAAAATGAACAAAATAAATTCATTTATGGGGTCACTACTATCCCCATTTTTTAGTAATTTATTTATGGAAAATTTTGAATCAACTTTCATTAATAATTACAAATTTAAACCAATAATTTGGTGGCGTTATA
>NW_026018508.1:9317397-9321978 GCF_020466585.1 Dendroctonus ponderosae
TCCAACTGAGCTGGATTTACCTGAACCTTGTGTATATTTCCAATTATAAACAGTTTTAATATCAATCTACTAATTATTTCCAGTCACGTACTTGAAATGAAACTGGACTGGCCACGTCGCAAGAATATCATCAGATAATAGATAATGATGATTACTATTGACTTTTTTAAATCTATTTATGACACCCTGCATACTGCTTTGTAATTTCTTAATGTGCATTTTTTAAGTTTCGGAATTAACACTTCAAAATTCAAAATCTAATGTGTATAGGATAAATTTAGATACATACCTGAACTGAATATCGAGATACTGATTAATGTCACTGAAAGGCCTATCAATAATGTTCGGTCGCAGAAACGGTGATTCATCAGACAGAATTTCTTGAGCACAAGGAATTATTTCAATTTGTCTGAAATCATCAGGAGGCTCTGCCATAGCTTGATCCAAGTCTTTAGATGCAACAATTTTCTTTTGAGCAGCTATGTCTTCGATGGTTTTCTCCACCACCGTTAATAAATGCGCTGTTTGATCTTTAATTTCACGAGTAATTGATATTGAATGAGTTGACTCGATCAATGGGAAGAAAATAGTCATATGTTTTAAGAGTCCGTGAATTATTCCACAATGTCCCGTGGGAATCAACTCCAGAACCATTCTTGCGAAACATATGAGATGTTTCCAAAAGTCGTCGGGGTTGTTCCAAAAGCATGTATTACGTTTTTTATCGCATAGCCTCTAAAAACCATCCGTATGATCCAAAAAATTAACATTTTATTAAATTAAGACTTACCTGGTTGATTATATCCCCAATATACAATTTTACTTGATCAATAAATCGGCTTTTCAATACCAAATAATATATAGCAATCTTACTTTGATGAAAAGAGCACTCGGATATGTGCCATAAAAGCTTGACCAATAAGACAAGCGTATCATTGGTTATATTTTTGTTTTCTAGAAGTGTCAGAAAACCATTTCGGTCATTAGAAACGGTTAAAATTACGTGTTGCAAATCCTCGTTATCCACAAGTGTCTTAACAAATTTAAAACCCATGACACGTTCAGGCTTAGATCTAAATTGTTCTTTGCCGTCCGCTTGGAACTGTTCGCTTGGAACATGCTGAGCATTCCCTTGCCTTCCTAAAATAATTCAAATGATGAATCAAAAATAGCGGACATTATTTATTATAATAAAGGTTCATAAACCTGTATGCACACACCAATAACATGAGCTTTTATAATAATGTAATTCTCTGTGATAATCAGAATCCTTTCAATTGACTATACAATATTTAGCAAAACCCCATTTCACAAAATAGCAAACTATCAATGAGAAAGTTTGCCCGAAATAAAAATAGCAAGAAAAAACCTTTCATATCCCCGAAAACATCACGGATTCATGTTTACTAATACTTTTTGTTTAATTTTGTTCTGCCTCTTTCACTATTTAACACTACTCTTTTAAGAGCTAAAGGTATTTTTTTAGGGCTGGGAATCAAACTCGAATAATTGGAGAATGCGAGTATTCGAATATTCAAAAAGCGAGTAATTATGTTTAGTCAAAACTCGGATATTAGAATACTCGAATATTCGAATACTCGAATAATTGAATACTCGAATACGCGAATACACCAACATTATCAAACTGAGAAAGTGCAAATATCTTTATATGCACTTTGTATACTTTCATAAAATAAATTATTCATATTCTACAAGCATTTAAACAAATACCCAAATATTTACAAGCAAATGAAAATCAATCATTACCCCCCTGCAAATGAATAAACATGACGTGTACTTTTGCGCGGTGTTACAATTAATGGGTAGACACTTTTTTAAGTTAGCTCCTGAAATTGTGTTAAAAATCGCTGTCAAATGGAAAAACTATAACCGCCATCCATTGCGGCTAGTTGCCAAAAATAATGAAAACGATTTTTATTCTTGGAAAACGGTGAACAGAAAACGAATACTCAAATATTCAAATACTCGAATATTCGAATACTCGAGTATTCAGATACTCGATTATTCGAATACTCGGTTATTCGAATAGTTGTTAGATATTGGAGTATTCGAATAAACCACTAAACGAGTATGCGAATTTCAGATTTTTAAAAATTCCGAGCACTGCAATATACATGCAAAACATTATTTAGGTAGAAGCAATTAATTATGTCCAAATCAAAACTGTATTTTCATCTTAAATTTAAATAAAACCTTAGATAAGAAGTAAAATGCAGCAAAATGTATTTACCAATGGTGTTTGCAAACAAAGCAAGAAAAACACTTGTGACCTGCATAACGAAGTAGTTCATTTTTTGTTAAAAAAAACTAACTTTCTAAAAGTTTAGCGTTATTACAACAAATAATGCATTTTATATTAATTTGCCCATCGATTTCATTTTTTTTTATTTATTTTTTCTCCTCTTAAGGCCTTAAAATTTAAGCGTTCTATTTCATAATTCACAGTTATTCTTCACTTATGATGATATTTTTATTGCAATTGAGTTGTTAAATACCTAGAAGTTAGTTTTTTTAAGATTATTTACTTAATCCGCACATACAGCGAAAACACCGATGTTTGGGGGTTTCATATTTTTGTTTAAATTAACCAATTAATAAGGAATAAACGGCTTACCCCGACCCTGGCTATTAAGAATCTGTACGCCGTAGACACATTCCGAAAATCAAACGTGATAAGTGTTTAATTTGTTCGGGTTCCAGTTTAGATAAACACCAAAATGCAACAAACTTATCTGTGCTTATACTTCGTAATCAATTCTTGGAACCACATGTGGCATGTAAATTACTAAAATAGGTATACGTTTAAACTTGAATTTGAGGAAATATTTTCATTTGATTTTCTTTTTTAGTAAGTAATAACATAGTCTCATAAAAAGTATCTATTTGTTCAAATCGTCAGATGAGTCTTTCAATTTAAAAGAAATTTTCAAAAAACCAAAATAGATGTCCCTATATTCAGAAACATTACTCAAGTGCAGTGAGCATTGTCTATCGGAAACAATTAATTAAAAAATAATAATGATTCAACTCCCAACTACCTATAAGTGACCGGTTTATTTTGAATATTTGATCAAGCATATAGATGAGTCGAATCAACCACATATGAAATATTTGACCAAGCATCTTTGCAGCGGAATGTACAGGGTGTCCCATCAATTGAGTCAAGGCTTTACGCTTCACTGGAATTAGCTATTTGTTTAAAATTATTAATCGTCATATCGTGAAGGTACTAAACGCACATAAGCAGTTTTCGATACAAGGGCGAAAAGTTAAAAAAGAAAAACGGATGTTCGTCCGTAAGACATATCACGAATCATAAGTTATAATAAATAAGAATAGCCAAAAATTGCATGCTGGTCAGCCATGTTGCCGAACTGCCACCAAAGTAGAAAATTTCAATGAAAACAAAAAAGTAATTCATTCAAGGTTGAAAACTTAGCAGCATTACGTCCATACAGTAAGTAGTAGACGAAACTGATAAGCCGGGACCCAGCTGATTGAAGCCAGCCGTTTGAAATATCAAATTAATTGTGTATGCATGCAAAGAAAATAAAATAAAGTATTTTCAGCTTTGATTTCTCCATGGATGTCATGAATGCGTGTGCGTTATTAATCGGTTAATGGGAATTATGATGAAAATCGGAAAAGTAGTGAAAATATATCATCTGGGTATTACTAATTACTATGTATTTTATATTAAATAGTTAAGTATATTAAATGATTTGTGTACATGAAAAGGAAAAAAGGGGTAATGTTAAAAAAGTGCTAATATAGTACTGGCAACTACGCGTACAATTTCGACTGACACGCCGACGCAAAGAGCTGAACCATCATGGCGACCGTTGTTTTGTTTTGGAAATAAGTGAATTTGAGTCTGAGTCTTGAGTCTCAATCGGTAAAACGACAATCCTAGTACCAGATCGTATTGTAAAGGATTACCATTCCGAAATTAAATATTGGTAAATTTGTTGTAGGTCTGACGCGACAGATTTTTATATATTTAAGAAATATTTGATTACATTTGACATTTAAATCAGATATTTAGGAAATATATTTTTAAAATATTTACTTGGGCTTTAAATCAGATATTTAAGAAATATATTTTTTCAATATTTGTTTGAAATTTATATCAGATTTGTAAACATTTATTTGACATTCTCAAATACTTAATTTTTTGTTCAGTCTTTTTATATAATTTTAATTCCTTATTTTTTAATTTGCTGCTACTTAGTACTTTGAATAGTGCCGCCTCCACACACATTCCTATACCCTACCCTCCCTTCTTCCTCCTCCTCTCCTTCTTTCTAGTCGAATTTTTCCAGCTCGGTGTTTGGATTTGATTTACATTAAATGGCTGGGTCGGGGAATCGAACCTGGTACCTTCGGGTCAATAGTCTATAGGCCCGACCACTCTGGTACTACGCTGGTAAATTTTGATCTATTTTGGTGACTGTGTGAAATTATTATTATAGTTTTCTTTCCTGGTTTTCAGTCGAAATGTGAAATAAAAATGTTCATATCGTCTATTTCAGAAAACGAGAGAAAAGAGAACGAAAAGAA
>NW_026018508.1:9322709-9335603 GCF_020466585.1 Dendroctonus ponderosae
CCTGCTCCATTTGGTTATTTAGCGACTCATCTGCACTGAAAATAAAATAAGTTGTTTACTTATCTTGTCATAGACACTTATACAATAATAAATAACCAAAATAATAACTACTTTTCGCCCTAGTGTCGAAAACTATTATTCCATGTATAAAATGTTGATAAACATAAATATCTTGGAAAAAATGTTTGTAAATACATACTTCGTTTGGGGTTCTTTGATTCGCGATTTGGCAGCCGCCAGAAATAAGACCACCGATTTCTTTGGATCTGTGGATCTCCAATATTTCAAATTGGATGTCATGAAGTTTTTTTACGATAGTAATGCTTGAAACTTCTGGAAATAACAATTAAAAATATTTATTTTCACTTCTCGCTTAACAGTTATATTCTATCGTAAACTGCCTTTTAGTTTTATGACGTTGAAAGATACATTTAAATTACAACTAATAAATAATAGCTATGAAAGTTACCAATTGACTTACCATTTGAAGGAGATGGAGAGCCCCACTCACACGGCATGTGTTGAACAATTGGGCCCAGTTTTTAACGCGGCCTACTCTACTTACGGACGCTTTCCTGACCCATGAAAACCCAGCTTAACTATAATTTTGAGCGGCAATCTACAGGGAGTGGAGAGCAGGCCGAATCTAATGGTCTATTATCTAGTAACGTTAAACTATACTGAATTTCGGCGGCATTCCAAGTCCATTTTGACAAAGCAACATTTCGATAGGTTTGGTGTATTATTTAGCAACATATGTTATAGACAAGGAAGATACTCTCCTTTGTCTCTGGTAAAACCGACACCCAGTATACCAATGCGCATGGCACGCATTAAAACACGATTTAGCAGCAAATTGCACGAGGCAATCTCATTTGCGGCCATCTTAGTTGTGTTCATCTATGTTTGCGGCTTTAAGTACACGGTTTTCTAGAACCGAACTTTGAAAGTATATAAGACTGTATGAACGATCCATGTTTTGTCCCTGAAACTAGGGGCTTAATTAACATCCCGGGTACTTTCAGCGTAAAAATGCTTAACCGCTCTGTTGACTATCTGCTTAACCGCTCTATAATATTGAGATAATATTAAGGATTGCTCTTACTGTTATAGAAATGGCCACTGTGATGGCCACGGTTGTTCCCGTTTCTCGAGTTCATCCGTTTGCGGTTAGGTTGAATGTCTGGAATTAATCGCTTCATTGTTGCACTACACTCAAACTTAATAACTAAAGCTAAATTAATAGTTAATAGATCACAGATTACTGAATTAGAGAAACTAATAATCGGCTAAATGAAAAACTAGTATTGAATTACTAAAACCCGCCTATTCGAAAATAGACCAGCACCAGACCACCTATTCTTGACACTAGCGAATAGCCGCAACACAAGGTATAATAGCAGAGACAAGTCTTGTCTCTTTCTGTCTGAAGACTTGTCTCTGATAATAGTACCTGATAGTACCGTTGACGTTTCATCACTTAACGCTTCGTGGCGGTAGTTTTAAATAGTTATTATTTTGTCTGCATATAAGGAAAATTAACTAAGACTAGTAGTAAGAGCAAGAAACTCAAAACACTAAATATTTCCCAAACATCCCTGGGCAGACATCCTTTGATCTAACAGACTATAAAATTGTAAGGCTGTTTAGAAGTCCCGAACATCTTTGTACATAGTTGGTGGAGATGGTATTTGTTCATCAAGTGCTGAAAGAAAGCGGCTATATAAATGAAATTATTCTTTTACTTTCAATCTGGTAAATGAATATCCTTCAGCAGTTAAAATTGTATTCATTTTACTAGTACATTACCTTACCTCAATAGGGCACAGAAGCAATGAACCATGCTTGAAAAACAAAAACTAATTTTTAATAAGTTTTTGTTTTTATAAACGGTTTGGAAATAAATACGTACCAGCAGAAAACGACGTAATAAACGACCGTTTCTTAGCTTAGATAAAGACAAATACATGATTGTCTTTATCTATGCATGATTCTTATATGTCTGTCTCTTTTAAAACCAAAGGTTGGTACGAGTTCCGCCATAATAGTAAATAAATGACGTCAGCGAGCATGTCAGATCGTCAAGATTTTCTCAATTTTGATTGGTCAGATAAGCTGGCAACAGTGCTTGCTGGGACTGCGTGTTCACTGTCATTCCTTATCATTCAAGAATACTATTTTTTTCCGCTAGGGATCATGAGCGAGGAGCGAGTCCCTGGGATGCTCCCGGGGTTACTTCCTTCTCTCAAAGTCAGGAATAGACACACTGGAATCAGCTAAAATGACGCAGATTCCACTAAAACAAGGATCCACCGCCTACTCTACTACTTATGGGGAACTACCGAAATGATAAAAGCAGCGTTGCCAACAAACAGTGGAAATTCAGGTTGACCAACACAAATTTATTACTCGCGTCTAGTGGAAGCCCGAAACTCTTACATGGGCGACAATCCTGGCAGCTTTAGTCCCGGTGAATGGCGCGCAGTTTCAAAATTTACATTTAGGGTGGTGAAGTATTTTCCTTAAACAGATTGAACGAGCATATTTAAATAAATTGCATCCAGTATGTTGACAACTCTGGCGCTGTGTTTCTATATCATCATGGCTTCTTTGCGAAAAGTGGAAGTTTTTAATTAATTTCAATAAAAAAGGCATTAAGTTTGCTTATATCAAGCTCGCACTTAATTAACTAATTTTGTTCAGAACGACATTGTTAAAACAGGCTTGGAAATGCCTACATATATTAGAATAGAACCAATTAAAGTGTCTTTGAAGCAAATATACGAAGATAATTTAAAATCTAAGTTAATTCATGCAAAGTGCATGACAGTAGATTTGCAAATGTCATTCATTTGTTGGGGCTATCACTACGCGCGAATGAATTTATGTGACCGGACAACGCTGCTTTCTTACAACTTACAAATTCTCCGAATTTTATCAAAACTCCTGGGAATGACTTGGGGACAACTTCACTCCTGGGGACAACTTCACAAAACGTTTTCTGTTAATCGCTAGTGTATGTAGATACTAAGAAAAGTTTGTTCTTAATGTTTGTCAAACTTTGGTCGGTTCGCCTTAGTTTAGGTTTCAATTCTCATTTGGTTTCTATAGATTTCTTAACTTACCAACAAACTGATGTAAAGGGTTAAAAAAAAACAAGATTAACTCCAACTGGACTAAAGTGAAATTAACCCAAAGTAATCTCACTTAAAACTCCTTTGTGAAACAATGCAGTTTAAGTTTATTAAGTTCAATACCTGTTTCCGACATGAAAAATCCATTAATTTATGCGATTTATGGACAAAAATAATGAAAATTGATCAATTAAACAGCAACGTCGCTTTTCTTCGTTTCTTCTCGTAAGTTTCTTACGACAGGTACACAGTACACACTTGCGTCTACGGAGCAGTCTTACACAATTTATCTATGTTGTTGTAGGCAATTGGTTATACAGTAACGTGTGTAGGTAGAGGGCCAAGGTTTCCAAGGCCTATTTTCTTAAACCAGTTTAACGTCTGAAACTCAATTTGACGCGCGAAACGGATTTCACCAGAACCTTAAACTTTGTGCTTAAACGCGTTTAAAGAAACGAACTGGCCGATTTTGGGCGTTTATAGCTTTAAACGCCGTTTAAAGACTTGATCTAACCTCACTGTAAATAATTGTTGTTGTCGGTCAACCGAAAAATAATAAAATAGAAATGGCACGTAGGCCAGTTTATAACTTAATTTTCGAAGAAGTCTACGAATATTTTATTGTTACTTATGTACTTTGTCCTGTCTGTAATTGTGTCGCCGATAAGCCAACTTCTTGGTGCTTTGCGGTTTTATGTCACATAATGCATGCAAATTTCTGTTGGAGATTTTAAGGGTTTCAACACAACTACATTACATCCAATTTTACATAGGGTGAGCTCCGCGATCGAGCTGGTCTTCTAGCGTTCTGGGTTTTGTGAGATTCCAGCCGCGCTGTTTACCCCCATCAAAATCCTTCCTGACTCCTCCGCTTGCCTTGTTTATTCCATGAATTTTATAAGGGTCTGAAAGGCCTAATTTTCTACTTGTTTAAGTAACTTTTCAAATAGAAAATCTAATAAAAACGTGTATACCACTCATAAGCCATACACGAATACATAAATCGTGCATAAACAAAGAAAACTTTAAAATTTTACGGTTAGTTCGAGCAGAAAGTTTGGGTTTGATCACGACGTGGACACATGGATCACACACATTGACGTTATGGACCCAAATGCTGTCTTCATCTGTCTTTGTCTGTTGCAAAAGTTGTCTTCATCTATGCCCAAATGGTTCCTTGATAAGATGATTTTGGGATGAGAATCGTAATATTTCTCACTTTTGCAACGATGCCAGTGTTTCCAGTTTCTTAAACTGCGCTTCGTTAAACGCAGTTTGTAAAACGTGCCGAAGCGGTGGTGAAAACGGTCCGTCGTTAAACGCGTTTAATTTCRGCGTTTAACATAAACTTAGTTTCGTCAAACTGCGTTTCGCTTGTTTCTGATGAAAATGGGCCTAAGAAGTCAGTAAGGCTTAGGTAGGCCCTGCCTTAGACGCCGGTTACGGAACATAGGTTGGAAGTTTCGATCTGTATTTGAATCGAAACGCCACAGATGTTATGCGGTGAGATATAGCTGGCGTTTAGGTTGGAGCTGTTAGTTGAGAAGTGGCGGATAGAGTTCGTCACAAATACACTGGCGGCTAAACGTAGGAATACGATCCATTTAATGCGCATGCGCGGACTCTAAGCGAACACCGGTTTATTTTCAGATTTCCTGTTTCGTTGATTGTTGATAGAGGTTAGCATTTTCCTTAATTCGTGTATAAAGGCTACATGGTGTTCGAAATTCTTTTATACGTTACTTCAGAAAAATGAATATGGGTTGTTTATACCGCAATTAAGTCAGGCTCACAGCTTGGAAGTTTATGTCAGGCTCACAGCTTGGAGGATAAAGTGGTTATTGAATATGCATCTGATATACCTATGATTGTTTAAATGCACTTCAAAAAAATAAGATTTTAGACACCATTTAACGCAGAAACTTGTAATACAGTCAATGGTTGTACTAAAGATCCTGTAAAATCTACTCTTTTTGATCAGACGAAATGCAGGCACAAGCCATCAGTATAATAACATTTATCAATAATATGAAAGTACTAGGAACTGCACGCCTTATGCTGGGAAGGCCGAATTTCAGAAGAAACAGGCACCAATTTTGGAAGGTCGATGGTCTAATCTCTATACATAATAGATTTCAAATACAGAAAATTTTAAATACGAAACATGAACATGAACGGCATAGATTAAGAGTGAGATAGATAGCACCCACTCCACTGTTAATCACCCAGCTGATCAGCAGCTAAAATCTGCAGTTAACGCATGCGCATTAATGGGATAGTATTCCTACGTTTAGCCGCCAGTAAGAATACAGGTTGCCTGGTAACTTTGGCCCAATGGGAGAGCGCGCGGGTATACATCACAAGCTTGCCAGTTTAAATTATTGAATCTTAACGTCGAATCAGCCGACATTTCTAGAGTTTGATGCTCGTAGTTTTGGGTTTGTTCTCGTTTTAAACGCCCGAAGAGTTTGCATTGAGTAAGTTGGCAATTAGCTGGCGTTTCTTTATAATTTAATTGCTTAATAAGTATTTTTAGGAATACGTTGTAATTTACATTCTCTCACAGACAACCGCACGCTCACAGTAACAAAAGTTTCAGTTAAGGATATGCACTAGAGACGAGACACAAGCGAATAAATAAATTTATAAAAAGTGAAATGTAAGTACCTATTCATTTGTACAGACTTCATAAAATACCGGTGTTGCTTAATGATATGCGAATTGATGGGTGTGTTTGCACATGGAAAATTAGTGGTAGTTTGCTTCATAAATTATGGTGCAAAAATGTTCCTGTACGAAAATAACGGGTGCTAAAATTGTTCACCAATGGTTATTAGCACGATTTTAAGAATAATATATCTACAGCGGCAGCAAACCGATTTTAACTAGACTTTCAAAAATTTCTGATTTTAATAACGCATATGTTGCAAAATTGTGTTGTTGAAACAATAATTACATATTGAATTTGAAGTGTAGGAAATAAAATAAAGTAAGTTTTACACATTTATTTATCTAAATCTGCACATACAGGGTGATTCAAAATTGGCATCATTCTTTTAAGGGGTGATAGAGGCTCCCTTGGGGAGTGCGAGAAAAATATTGAAATTTTTTTTTTCGAAAATTTCTAGAAGATATTAACAGTTGAAGATCGAATTTTAACTTTGTTATTAAGTATTATTTTGAAATGGTTCCATGTTTAATTGGTAGCATATTGGAATACTTAAGCATTCAAATAGAAAAATTACAAAAAATTTTGATATAAAAAGTTCTCTTCTACAATTTTTTGAAAAAAGAAGCGCGAAATACCAATTTGCTTAGTCAAATGGGACTTACCCTTAAATTCGGGAACCACCTGGCACTTGCTAAATATAGTTTTTCTACAGCCAACAGTTCTGGCTAGACAAGGATAATATCTGCACACGAAATGGAAAGTTGGAATCAGCCGGGTTTTGTTCACTTAAAGTAAACCGAAGTGCGGTCCATAAACACAACCTGGATCACACAGAAGGTAACCGGGAGAAATGACTCAATACATTGTAGAGGTTGACTCAATCAACCTGTTCCATTCCCAAGGGATTCCTTAGAGGTGCTCCCTGCGGGTGCGCTTAGGGTCCCCCTAACAAGAGCACCCGCAAACAGGCAACTTTTGACGCTCGACAATTTAGCCGCCCGTCTGCTTGATCCCGTTCAGTCCTTTTAAACTCTGCGTCTAACCTTGAGAATAGAACAGCTTCTATCAGAGACAAGTAATAATGTATTATCCCTTGTCTCTGGCTTCCATCCTCGGCAAGTGTCGCTTGCATAGAACAAGGCTTGCAGACGCTAGTAGCGGCTACAAAAAGTCGCTCGTGTGCGGAACTGTTTTTAAAAATATTGAGTTCTATTTTCAGCGTCAAAACTGTTACGCTACAAAAGTCCCCCGTCTGCGGGTGCCCTAAAGTTTTTCATCTCGCTCGAAAGTTGGCGTAATTTAGACCACTTTTGTTCATATATAGAAATCAAGTCGTACAGTCCACAAATTTTGAAAGTCAATTTAAGAGTTACGAGATAATAATTGATTGTCCCTATACAACCCAACAAAACTGGTCCTTTTTGATCAACTGCCTTTAAGGAACAGGCATCTGAATCTGTTGTCGCAACTCAGCTTTTAATTGTTTATTACATAGCCAACTTTAACTGGATAATTCCAACAAACAAGTTTTAACCGAAATTAAAGACTTTAACTAATTAATTCTGCAGCCAAAGAAGACATTTTTATACAATTGCGTGTTATTTCAAATCAAAGCAGAGTTTACACTTCTCAATATTGTTTATTAAAGTCATTTGAATAATATTAATACATTTAAGCGTTCGTGTGCTGAGCCGATCACGCGTATTGATTAAATGTGACTAAAAAAACGCCGATTAAAAAATAAGGTGAAAACGCCAAACATGAATTATAAAATATAACTATCGAATATCTTAATGTAGTGGTCCTGGCCAGGCAGAAGAAGTTGCACCATCCATCTCAGTAGCAAGTTGATTGGTCCCTAATAGACGATGTCGAGTTCCTCCAATAGCTTCTCCACAAAAACACTTGGATTCCTCCATTGCTCCCCCGCAGTTTCCAATACAATAAGGGTGTCCATTTGGACATTTGAACCAATGTCCACGAGGAAAGCCCATGGCTTTAACAATCTGTACTCGCTCTTCCTCATTGATGCTTAGAGAACACTCGAGTTTCAAAGCTAATTTCTTTAATTGTGTTAAGAGCGTGCGGTCTAAATCATCGGAGTACTTCTTATGTCCAAACACAACTGTTTCGATGTCCAATGAAAGTGCTTTCACTTCTTCATTGGACTTGCATGCAGGAATAAATGCAGAACTTTTCCTAATTAAATCAAATTGCACAGCTTTTTGCAACCGTTTAATTTCAAGTTCCAAATCATCAATTTCTTGGTTGGTAATGTGGTCTTCTGAACGCATCAAAATGTCCAAAATTAAATTTAAAAGTAGAGTTGATGGATCGTCATTTTTAGGCGTATTATACTCCCGTTTAAAGCAGTTGACAATGTATGACAGAACTTGAATCTTGGATTCGATAGCTTTTAACTCTATCTTGTTGATTGGTTGAGAGCGACGTTCCCGTTCAGGTTCTAGACGTTTAAGCAGTTTACTAAAAGCCCTACTTAACGTATTTGATTTATCTAAAAATTCAATCGCTTAGTAAGATAATAATTGAGAATTGTATTAAATTACCTTCAAATATAGGATTTCGTGAGTTTATTGACAAGTGGAGAGTGCGGCGAAGTCGACCGCGAAATTCTTCGTTGTCTTCATGTGTTCCGTATGTCATCCACTTTGCATTTGATACATCTTGAATGGATCTTTTCACAAAATCACTGAATCTTTGAGTTGTGGTAATGTTAGTCGAACACCTATAAAACCATATCGGTAGTAGGCAAAAGGGTAAAACGATAGCAAACGTGTCTGAAGTACATGGTGCAGTGGCGCCTATGTTTAGTGTAAATATGGAAGTTTCTTTTCTATAAAGAGTCCCAGCAAACACAAATGATCCGTGGGACGTTCTATTTTGATCCCCGTTATCCCGCATGGGATGATTCTTTTTAGAATGTCCCTAGGACGTCTCTTGTATCGCACATATATCCCCTGCAGATCCCATGCGGGTCGTCCCAGAAACGTTATATTTTTGCTCCCAGGGACATTATGAATAGGACGTATATGTAGTAATAGTAAATGGCGCGCTCGAATGCCATGGAACCATAAATTTTCCTAAATAAAGGCAAAGTCGAACACATGTTGTCGTGCGGACAGACCGACCAGAATTTAATCAAATATGTGTTAATGTTAGTTTGGGGTAGTTATTACAAATATATACCGACTACGAAAACAATAAAACGCATAAATATCGTGTTTGAATTGGATTTTTGTTTTAAGTGTGCTTATTAAGACTGCTCATGACTGTATTTTCGTGCAGTGTTTATCACATTTCAGACTTAATTGTGAATATTTGGTTGAGTAAGTAGAAATCACTTTAGACCTTTATTCAGGTGGCATTTGGATCAAGGAACAAATAATTATTTATGCTGTTATCGTTGTTTGTCTCTTTGTCTCTCTACAAGCTGTTATATGTGAATTTTTAATTTGTGACTACTATTAGACCCAACAATAAGGCACAGGGGAACAACTGTACAATGTTTTTTTTATCCTAGTAGTACTTTCCAAGCCGTGAAAGAGATCTTTGACCAAAATGTAAAAAATGGTAAGATTATGGAGGGTTTCCAGCCTTTTCACAGGAAACACTTAGCAGTAACTTAGCCTGACCTGAGACTTTTGCCATAGTCTTGCGAAATGTGATTAATTCGGTAATCCAATACCAAACAGTTTTTTTTGCATCTCTCCTCGTAGCCCTTAATATTAAGTTTTAAGGAAATTGAACAGTGGTAAGTAGATACTTAACATAGCGGCGATTGGCTTTGCGTGAGAAAACATTAAATTAGGTACCGAAGCTCTGAACACATCAAACAACATTTAAATATGATCGATTCCAGATTTTTTCCTTCTCTTTCAGATTACCTAAATCCGGGGGTAGGTGGTAAACATTTTTGGAAAAGTCGTCGATATTGCCCTATGCAACAGTTCTTTTTTTAACGACATAATTGGTGTTTCTCTCACTTTTGTTTCTCCAAGTACAACGTGAGTTTATAATTTATTGCCGAGTTTTCGTCAATGATGTCCACATATGTTCTCTAAATATACGATACAGGGTGATTCAAAATTGGCGTCATTTCTTTTAAGGGGTGATAGAGGCTCCCTTGGGGCGTACGAGAAAAATATGGAAAAACTTTTTTTCGGAAATTTCTAGAAGATATTATCAGTTGAAGATCGAATTTCAACTTTGTTATTAAGCATTATTTTGAAATGGTTCCATGTTTAATCGGTAGCATATTGGAATACTTAAGCATTCAAAAAGAAAAATTACGATCTTAACAACATAACAACTGAAGTCGTCGTGATATATAGTTTCAAAGGCAAAAAAGTTTTCAAGAACTTTTTATTTGCAAGGGACTTATTGGTAAAATACACTTTCAGTTGGATTTATAAATGATAAAATATAGCCTTTTTATTTCAGATGGCTTGGTAAAAAATCCGCTTTTTATAGCAACCAGGAAATATATCGAAATTGAAATTCAAAATTGGCTCAGGCATGCGCCGGATAACTCAAAAGGGACAAAAATTGCAATTAACACTTTAATATTATAGTTCGGTTTCGGATAGAAGAGCAAATTTCGATTCATAGCAAAAATAAGTTTAGTTTGTAATACGTAAACGTATTTTGTTATTGGTTCAGTATTTTGTTTCTTTTAAATTGGTTCCACCCTAAATTTTCCAAATTATAAAGCTGCCTTCAACGTTTTTCGAAAGTTGAAAGTTTGAAAAATTATTTTTAGAAAGACAACCTAGCAATAATTTGACGGTTGACTATTAACCTAAGAACGTTTCACAAATGTCCTCGAAACAACCCGTCTATAATCCCAGTGATGTCCCAAATGACCTTTACGGGATCATCCCATACATGACCCGAACAGTCCCAAAAGTAAGTCCCACGTAAATATGGGGACGTCCCGGGACTTAAACCTATATCCTGTAATGCCGTCCGTGGAACATTTCAGGGACCGAGATGTGTTTGCTGGGTACTGTAAGTACAGTATAAAATCGGCGCATTGAGCGGTGAAATACTATTTTATGCTAAATTTTTCCCAAAAAGCCGAATCTGCTTTCAGTTAGTCTGCGATTTGCAAAATCCCAGCTAGCAACATTAACGTGTATGACGTAATTTATTGGGCATTTTTGGACTTGGACGTCATTGGAAGTATGTATATCTAACTACATGCAGACGTCACATTTCGGACGTCCAAATGGCGAAAATTTCAGACGTCTTTTGGACGTCATATCTGGCAACTAACTGACCATAAATAAATACAAATATTTTATCTGTCGTTTACTGTAAATTATGGATTCTCACAAATTCTGAAAGAACGGAAAACGACATATGTTTTCGACTACCTAATAGTTTATTCGCAATGGCCATGCATTTGATCCTACAAACCGGTAACAAAATAACAATAAACTCACTTTGGACATCTTTTGAACTGAATAAGATCTTGTGCTTCATTCATCCATGACTCAAGACCAGTACTCTCAAGGACATGTCCACAGTCCTTCAATAAAACAAATACCGCGTCTTCTTCACCTTCATTGCCGAAAAAAATTTCAGTTAATTTCTCATAGTCGCATGTTCTGCAGAGAGGCGGACATGGATCTCCACAAAATCCTACACACACGTGACCACACTTTAGGAGCTTCGTACATCTAAGAAACACCATCGATTTACAATTGGCTGAGTGTTTAGTATCAAAAAAATGAAAGATATTTTAATATCAAACAAGTACCTTTGTGTGCAAGGTTCCACATCGCAAATAAGTCCGCATGGGCAAGTGCACTTTAAATGCTTACATTGTCTCTCGCACATCTGTTTACATGGTGTACATGGTGCACCACATTTCTTTTTACATTTACTATGGGCACATCTCATTTCGCATGTCCGAGTGCAAGGTTTGCATGACTCTCGACACGGAGTCACACACTCGTGGTTGCACACGAGTGGTTGAGCACATTTCTCAGCACAACGTTTATGGAATCGACACTGAATACACTCGCTGCAAGTACCCGAACATTTGTGTTTGCATTTTAAAATAATGTTACATGGTTTCGAGCAATATTTTAACAACAACTTTGGATCACCTAAAAAATTAGAAGTGCTTGTGAAGTGTAAATATGTCTCTCTCTAATAGTCAATAATTTAAAAATTTGCCTTAAAAGCAAAGTTGAAGTTGCATCAGCAAGAACTAATATCTTCGAGAAATGAAATCGACATGTCCTTCCTGTATTTTCCTAGTAAGCTATAGCAATCTCGTAAAAAGGATTACTGAATAAAAGCACTTAAAAACAACAATTACAAATAGTTTTTAAATTTGCATTGACTTATATTATTTCAAATGAAAATGGTAACTCGACCATAAACAGTTTCATTGATAATTATTTAATAGAAGTCAAAATTTGTAATCTTCTCATATAAAAAATTAAAGTGCAAATATTCATTCTGGTCTTCCAATACTTCTGAATATTTATAATTGCTGTTACAAATAATTAAATTCTCGCAGTTACGATAATCAGCCCTGTGCTGTATCACCCACGTTAACTTTAACGTGCATGTTATCCGTCAAATACGTTATGTGGCTCCAACGGGTGTGTTGTATCAGTAAAACCTTTATATTATAACAGGCGCACGCTATCGACGAACGTTATATGAAGAAATAGCGCTTCAGAATAACAGCATCAAATTACATGCCGCTTTCGATCTTAACGTGCATGCCTCGAAGTTAACTTCGGGGAATAAATAAAACAATGGTGTTTAATCAGAGCGTAGTTTTGTCTTTAAGCTATAATTTGTTTTTAATTTAAAAGAAAAATATGTTCTTTGGTGGGCTTATAAGGTTAGCTTTATTAGAACAATTGGAAAATGGTCTTGAAAATAAACTTTATTTTCCTCTACAAACTCTATTAAATTTTCAAATTGTTTGCGGGTTGTTTTTGTGCCTTTTCTGTACATGCTCCATTGAAAGTGTTTGAGATGATAGGTCAAGAACAATAACGAACGAAATTGAAAGTGAATGCAAATCATAAACAAAGACAAGTA
>NW_026018508.1:9335653-9367139 GCF_020466585.1 Dendroctonus ponderosae
TCAAGAACAATAACGAACGAAATTGAAAGTGAATGCAAATCATAAACAAAGACAAGTATGGAAGTAGGTGGCCCAAATGGCCAACACGTGCACATGTGCATATGTTTTAGAACCTTCGATGGTTTGATGTTAACTCTCTCTCTAACTAATAGACTATTCGTATAAGGGCATCTCACTTTATGCACCCAATATTTTTTCCTTTTCAACGTTTGATGGATAACAGGGTCGGAAACGCATACGTTAACTTGGAGATATAGCACACCTCGGTTGTGTTGCTGCGTTATCGAAAATGTTATCTTGAACTGTTAAGTCGCCATAACGTGTGGCCGTTAAAAATAGCATTTATGATACAGCACAGGGCTGATTATCTTCCATATATCTTGACTTATCTGACTGAAGCTATACTATATTTTGAAGAGTAAAATGCAAAGTGTGGTCAATTAAGTAATATTATGCGCATTTGCAAATAATGTAGATACTTACTAGTACTTTCCATGTGGCATACAATTTTTTTAATAACATGACCACAAGGCGACTCAATATTGCAATCCACTAATTTAGTGCATACATCGGTACACTGATCGGTACATTTTTTCTCACATTTATGTCCACAAGGCAATAGCCTCGGACACGATCGAGCAATGCAGTGCTTCCTTTCTGGATTTACGGAACACTCGATATTGAGACTGTGCCCACAGTCCACAACAGTTTTTTCTACCTGAAAATTAAAACGGTATCACATATTTGATTTGTAATTACGGATATAATGCAATAGTATCAGATTCATTTACTTTAACTTTACAAGGTCCACAAGCTTTGGAACAGGAATTTGCGCATTCATGGCCACAGGGCAGCTTTAATTTGCATGGCTTTTGGCAGTCAACTTCTTCGACATCCAGACTACAAGGTATTTTAGACCTATGGCCACATGACCTCTGCCGTGATACTTTGTTGAGGCATTCGTCACACTCTTCAGAACACAATCTTGAACAAAGGTGTTTCTCATCTGGATCTTGGCGGCATCCGACTTTACTTTTGGCACATGGTTCTTTACATTTATACTAAAATTGTAGATATCATAAATATAAATATGGGATATTAGTAAATGGATTTACTTAATATTAGCTACTCGTTTTTAATTACAATGCGTAAAAAGTAACTTACTTAGATGGGAGGTAGTGTGCTTTATACTACTCACAGTAATGGTCGTAGGTAAATAAATAAATTTTACTAACTTGCAAGTGATCAGGATCATCTCCGATATGACAAGTTTGGTGGCACGCATGTCCACATGGTTCCACTCTGGTATCGCAGGGGAATAGACAATTAAATTGATGAGGATCCACGTGGCATGGTTTATCAGCTTCATGTTCACACGGTAACTTGGTGTGTACCAATTCATTGCATTTAAACTTCGCTGGATCTATATGGCAATACATATCGGCCTCGTGGCCGCACTGATCTAAAGTACGGCGGACGATGTACATACAAGGCCCACAATTTTTGTAACATTGTTTCAAGCACACATGCAATTCGTTGTTACAAAGAGGTCTAAAATAAATATATAATCTTTAAAATATAATAGACTGTAGTAATCCCTTGTGCAACACAAAATGCCGTTTTCAAAACTTTTTAAGATTGTCTGAGATCATATAGAAGAAAATATGTGCCACCATTAAGTTTCAAAAACAAATCTACGTGGGAAAAAATTAATTTCTGAGTTCAAAATTTGTTGCCTTAAATTACCAGAAAACTTTAAACTTTAGCTTGCAAGAACCCTTATTGAATAATATTTCCTAGACAGTTTGTGCATTTTCTTTAAAGAAAAACGGAAAGTATATTTTCCCATTAATATTTCTAACTTTAGCATACTTTAAACACTCTTCCGTGCATCTGTATTGTGTGTGCTCTCTATCTTGTATATGACAAAGTCGTTTGCACGTATGCCCGCAACCAAGTTCGGCGTTACAAATCATATCGCAGCCTCCTTCGCTCAGTTTGTCAAAATCCGAGCTTTTAGAGACTTTAGTCAACTTAACCGGATGAATTTGACACTTTAAAAGCAAGTGAGAACCAATAGCATTTTGTTCTTCTAACACAGTGTTTACTTTCTTCCAGATCTAAAAATGCAAATAATTTTTAGGTGTAGTATATTTAGTTATGACTGTGATTGTATAATTTACCACTCATTATAATAAATATATCAATTATAAATTTGTCCGCATTACGAGGGTTACGAGTTAATGTCGTTTTTAAAATATGAGCAATTTTTTTTGTCGTGCATATTTTTTTAAAATCAAAATGTCTAGATATTTCGATATATAAACAACATCTTTGACTCATAATAAAGTAAACAGAGGACTATTACATGAAATGCCGTTTTCGTGGAATGCCATAAGAAATATTGTCTGTGTTTTACCAATTAACTAGAAACTGATTGCTGGCCCAAATATATCGTAGCCTATCATTCTATTAGAAAAATAAAAGGGATTTGACCACGCAATATAGAGTGCGCTCCATTAAAAAATAATATAAGATATGACATCGATATTTGCAATAAAAAATCTTGCTTCCGTAGTAAATTTAAAATAATTGCTGCGGAACAAATATTTAAGTTTTAAACAAAATATAAAAACGCGCTAAACAACACCTCATTTTCGCTGTTAGAACTTAGCAAAAGCGACATATTTCCGATAATAAATAGTCCATTTCGAGCTCTTGACAAAGCCACACAAACTCTATTTTGAGTCCGAAGAAATCCGACTTTGTTTTCCGTATTACTTCTTACAAGAGATAATAGTACTATATCAGATTCTTCTCCTGCAAAACAAATATATAAAAAATATAATGAATGAAAATTGTAATAATGCTTAATTAACCTTGGTAATTGTCTAAGACAGAAATCCGAACGTCTTTCAACAAATCAACATTAGTCGGTTTATTTTTTTCATGGAGCATCTCGAACATCTGCCCCAAATACGTAGCCAAAATAGTAATTTGATCGGCCTTGTAGCCATTTAAAATTAAATATCTAGCAAAAGCTATCATAAATGTAGATTCATGTACATTCTTTTGACTTTCATCTTGACATAATTCCTCTGGCTGTTGATGATCAATGAAATAGAGGCATCCCTCGACTCCTGCAAGATATTAAAATTTTAAATATAAATTTTCAATTTCACAATATATTCTAAGGATGGAAAATAACGACAACTAAATACCTATGGATAAAACGTATCAATGGACATAACGTTCTGTAAGTACGTGCTTCAATTTGAAATAAGGGAAAAAGTGATAACACCTTATTAATGTTAAAGTGTTGTCACCTATATACATTTTGCAAAAATTGTATAGTATTAGTAAAAAAATTCCAAAACCATTCGGCAAATTTGCGACAGAACATTTAAATGGCATACAATTTTAATGGGCCATTTGAAAGGTTTTGAAACATCAACTAGTTTACTAATTCATTGTGTTGAAATATTTTTTGATAAATATGTATTTGAAATTAATAATTAGATAACTGAATTAAAAAGTAGCGTTAATTAAATCAAAATTAATAATTGTAATAACAAATAGAGCTCCAAAACACTCATTAATTTAAAAACGCTTTATTAAAGCCAGTAGACTATTTCGATTTTTGTTGGAACTAATACGTAGCTGGTTTCCTTTATTCCGAATATTGACAAACAACGTATGTTGTACACCTTATTAACTACTATTTGAAATTTACAAATATTTTATTGAGTTCCTGTTCATTGTACTCAAAAGACCACTTTTGCCTTTTACGCGGTCAAAGAGTTTAAACTATGGAGCATCCTCATTGAACATCTGATGTAAAATCATGGTCATCATGGTCATCAATTAGAGGGGATATTTATATGAAGTATTACCTAAAATTGGTGGTCTACTTAAAGTTGACTCATGATCCGTCAATTGCGGATAAATGTGTGGCCTTATAAGCTTGCAGATATTCGGTTTCATTCGGTGCTGAACATTGAGCGTGTGGCATGTCACATTGTTAAGCACCATCCTTTCAAATAAACTAATACCTGTAACATTAAAGCATAGGCGAAATGTGAGTAAATTGCTTAGCAACAAAACAATTACAACTATAACGGAAACATTTTGAATCAGTTCATCAAAGGCGTATTATTTATTTTCTTTTTGCAAACAAATAGGATGCTGCTCAAAAATCAACAGATACTAGTAGTTTAGGACATTATTAAGGATCCATAGATATTTGAGTTTGAAATATTTTATTTACACTTTGACAATCTGTATCTCGGAAACTATTAACTTCAAATAAGCCAAATTTGCCTGAAACCCAATATTTTTGCCGAAACTGTATGTCAGTGAATTTTGACATATTAGTTGAGGATCACCCTGTCTAACATATAATAATGAGGGTTGCCGACAGTGTCTGGAATCATATGGTGACACGGCGCGGCCTTCGTGAACTTGAAATCCAAAGTTTGCTAGCTTGAATATGGTTAAGTGTTAAGTGTCATGGTGTTCCGGCGTGAGATGCGAGGTGTTTCAACACACTGTACGTACCTTCCTGACTGTGTTTCAATTCCAAATTAAAATTAAATCCTGGGTTCTTCAGTCATTTATTGTCTATTTATCAATTAAAAAAACGTTTCGGTGTTCCAATATAATACTCCAAATACATGCCAAGGCGTAAAGTAGCAACAACGCTACACATTGAAACTGATGATGGTGGAAAACACCGAAACGTTTTTTTAATTGATAAATAGACAATAAATGACTGAAGAACCCAGGATTTGATTTTAATTTCAACACACTGACACCCAGAGTGGTTTCATCACAAAAGTGCCATACAAGACATTGTGACCCATACTAATATAATGCTGTAGTAACCTATCAAATACACCCAAGATATTTTGAAAAGTCCGATTTTCTTGTAACTATAAGGTAGACCCTATTTGAATATTTTTTGTTTATGATGAAAAAATTAAAATGTTCTAATGTCAATGGTAAGTTGCTTTCCACAGTTCCACTATAATAACAAAACAATACATTTTGTGTCTCACCTAATTTATATTTAGTTTCAATTCGATAATCAGCTGCACCGGGTTTCAGTTGTAGATGATCTCCAATTAGAATAAGATGTTGACAGTTATTGGTCAATGAAACTACAATATGAGCTTCTAGTACTTCAGCCGCTTCTTCGACTATTACGATTGGAGATTTCAAAGCCTACAATAAGCAAGTAAAAATTATATATCTGCAAACTTTTCATTGATACAATACATAGGCGGTAAATCAAAATAGATGTAATTTGTTTTAAGACATTAGTGGTACATACATTGAGAATACGGGAGAAATATAAAAAGAACTTGACTTTAAATCTCTCCTTCGCTTTCTTAATGAGAAAAGGCGATATTTGTTTACAATCACGCCAATCTCAAATGTGAGTACTGCCGTATTTTAAGTAAGTAACAAGCAATAATTGAGGAAATACTACAGCCCCAGCGTTTCACAAACAAGCACACTTTGGCAAATACGTTTGCTGTAACATAAAACAGTCAGTTAGACTAAAACATTAATATTGAAACTGACGAAGTTTGCAAGGAAATGAAGACGAAGTTTGCAAGGAAATGAAGACGAAGTGGCATATTATGCGTACTGACAAGCTGGACAGATTGAAATGGAAATAATTACACTTTGCTTTGGGAACTCGATTTAAATACTACATATGTATATTTTGAAACATTCATATCTACTCAACTGATTAGAGTGACGAATTTATAGTTCTATCAGTAACATAATCAATTTTTTTCTGTGCCTATTAGTTACACCTGTACTTTTGTGACCTGTGAAGCGACCAATCAACACGATGATTAATCCCAAATATGTATTACCTGCTATTAAATATGGGAAAGGCAATGTTATGGGGTTTTTGAAGTGATAACTTCTTATGGATCGGATGAGGACACACACTTCACGATTCTGCAGTACGAGCTTTACTTCCAATCGATGAACGTGTGGTTCAAGGGTGACATAACTCATACTAGTCTAGTCACAAATATGATACTCTACAAGTTAGAAATTAAGGGTGCTCAGGGGCTTAAAGCTTTAAGAGGCACGAGGCTGAAATGAATATGGGGTCTCTTTAAGGGCAGTAAAATGTGCACTATTAGTCACGGTACTACGATTGATGCGGTATTTTCCGAATATTTAGATTAAATCGAGAGTCACAATTTCCCTGCTTATCACAATTATCATAAACCAATTGTCACCAATAATGATAATGTAAATACCAGCAAGTCTGGAATTGCAACTATTGAAGAATAACTGAGTGAAATTGACGCAGTGGCGGTCCTTCGACTTTCGTCTCGTGTACCGTATATTATGGTACTGTCTGTACTTGTCTTTACCTATGACCACTGTTTTGATCAGCTTCGCACACCCCTGTAAAGTGGGACGTACCTGTATCGATGATTTAAATCGTGCAGCTCCCGTAGTGGTCATTCCAACGACCATTTTTTGTCGCATTATTTGTGTGTTCTCAATTTCTTGCATCTCTTGATATACTTGAAATGTTTTTCGAAATGCAATACCATTCGCCGTGTATATTCTCCTGCAAACACAACAAAACCTATTTACATTCCGTCTTTTTCATCCCTTTGCAAGAACTGAATATTGTCAACATACTTTTGAGTTCTCTAGGGGCTTAATTCGGAAAGTTATTAATCTTTAAAGCAACACATCATAAGAAACAAAATCAGAAATAAGCGAAAATATGGTTCGGCTTGATTGAAGGAGGTTGTGTTGGACGGGGATATACGGAGGAAAATCGCAGATGCAGCTAAGTCCCACAAAGGCTTGTAACGCTACGAGAAGAAACAAAATCTAATTTATTAATAATGAAAATATTTCAATGTTTGAAAGGTTTGCGAGTTAATATAAGCAGTTTTAAAAGTTTCTTTTGACTAATTACTAAAAAGTGAAACATGCATGAACCAAGAATAGGCTTTTGGTGATTATGTCACAAGTAAACACTCCCAGGACGGGTTGCGGGTCTATTAGCCCTCATCTGTAGAGAACCAGCGCTGATGTTCAACTAAACATGTTTTGAGAAAAAGTAGTTTTTTATAATTCCAGGCAAATTGCTAATTTCTTAATACCAAGTCCTCTGATTACAAAAACTCTTAAGCAAATTATATAATAATCAGTTAATAAGAAAATAATTTGCTTAAAATTGGCCATATAATTTATTCCAAATCAAAATTAAATTTTGGGTTTCAGTCATTTATTGTCTCTATTTATCAATTAAAATACGTTTCGGTGTATTTTTCCACCATTATCAGTTTTTATGTGTAGCGTTGTTGCTGCTTTAAGCCTTGACATACATTTTTCTTCACAGTCAGGAAAGTATATACATATAATTTATACTCGAAGTAGGTATCCCGGATTCCTCGGCCCACACCCCGTATCACATTAGTTGTTTTCTTATTTATAAAACCTACTTACCTTACCCAAGACGCAAACTGATCTACCCAACTAAAGTAAAGATTCCATCTATCAGTGTAACTCATAACAAATGGACGTTCCAAGTTAATATGATTAGGCATTCTTCTATTTCTCGGGTTTTGGTAGTACTTCAGTTGATGCTACAAGATAAAAATAATATATTACCAATAAAGCAGACAAAAGTAATTAAAAATATAGTTAAAATGACATAAAGTCAGAGTTGTAAGGCATTGTGCCAGGGTTAAAAACAGCCCATCTTGGCAGCCAGCACTGCACAGAAAAAGAAGTTGGCAGTTCAGCGGAACAAAATCCTGAGGATAGCAGCAAAGGCTCCCTACTACGTCAGGAACACGACACTAAGATAAGACCTACAAACAAGACCTGCTGGACGAGAGAAAACCTTGTACTTGGTTTGACAATAGTAGCAAACCTTCTAATACGAATTAAATGCATTATATATTTTCCCAAGTTTAGCATGCAAATATCCACAGCCGAGACACAGTCTCTCACGGTATCAAGGAAACCGCGCAGATGCAAGCTTGTCATCTACAATAAGAGCGTCGAACAGGTTATGCAGTTCAAATACCTTGGGGTCAACATAACAAGTGGTAGAGATCTAAAAGAAGAAGTGAGAGCGCAGGCAGCAAAAGCAGCCTTGATATCGGGATATTTGAGACACACATAATATGTCGAAATAAATATATGTCTGTGGAGAGCAAAGCCAGAATATACAAAACCTGTGATGACGTATGTAGTCGAAACCAGAGCGGAAAATGCCCTAACTAAACGGCTTATAAGAACAACTGAAATGAGAACACTAAGATCTATGGTGAGATGTGTAGCCTACGGGACCATATAAGAAGCGACGACATAAGAACTAAGTGCGATATCCAAGACGTCGTGAGATGGTCTCGCAACAGGAGACAAGAGCGGAGAGAACACGTTGACAGGATGGGAAACACCAGACCACCAAAAATTGTCAGAGACGGAGTACCACATTCAAAAAGACCCCCGGGACGACCACCCAACCCGCTGGTATTATGAAATCTGGAGTTCAGCGTCACAACTAAAGCTATGATGTTAATGAAAAACAGGATATAATCCTAATATAAGAGGAAGAAGAATATATTTTTAACAATAGTTTGAAGTCGCAAAAAAAAATCAAAGTAAGAATCTGTATCCACTCCTAAAATTCAACTGAAAGCTAGCCTACTTTATTTTATTTTGTTAAAACACTCTATAATTTAACAAGCAATGCGACCATTATATACATTAAACATAACTCACCTGAAGATAATTTAAGTTGCATTCAGTTTCCCATATTTCCCATTCCAATTTTTCACACATGAAAAGTGCTTCAACATTTTTATCTGGTTCACATTTCAAATTTGTCAATTCGACGTTTAAGCGATTCAAACTGTCTCTAAGCTGTTCTAGAGACAGCAAAGGTTTTTCTTGGTGAAATTCGATTTCAGTTACAAAGTCGTCCAGCATTCCCAAGTTTGGTTCTGTCTCACCTTCGAAAAGGTCTGCCGGGATATTTTCAGCTGCGTGACTATTTTTCATATTATCTTGACCGCTTTCGAACTGCAATTGTGAAAGTATTTTGGATTATTAACTACATTTCAAACTTTTTAAACATGATGCTTACCCCTAATCTACGGCCGTGTCCGTTCTTTCCTTGCAGCAACCATTCTATTTTTTGCGCCTTTGAAGCTCTTGAAAACCAAGTATAACTATAGTTAGCAATATAATTATGAAATAAACCAAAATTTAATATGCTTTCATTCTCATCGATTAGTCTTAAGACATCCATTAAAGCATTTTGCTGGTCAACGTGATTTCGGATTTCCCATTTCTTCTGAAGTAATGCTGCTGAACAACCTTCCCTACGTTTTAAGGTTGATAGATTAAAAGGTTCCAAGTTTTCATTTTTTGATTGACCCCCTACTCTAACAATATCGATATTTTCGGATAAGATACCTTCAAGGAATTGGTCAAGAGCGTGATTCGTATAACAAATTACCAGAATAGGAGTTTTATTATACCATACATGGTTGTTTCTGAGTAAGGTATGAATCACTTTAAGACCTGGAAAAAAATGTAACAATTGCAAAAAAGCGTTGTAAGAATTGAACGTCTTTACCTAAGTAAGTTTTGCCAGTCCCCGGAGGTCCTTGGATAATGGCAAATTCGTTTGTCAAAGCAGCTTTGTAAGCATTCAATTGCGACTCGTTAAAGTTGTGGAAAGGTCTTGCTGGGATTTCAAATGGGTCAAACTCTGGCCCAGCTCTACGCAGATATTGAGGTGGGTGAAAGTCCAACTCCAATTTGATTATGTACTTTTCCATGGGAAAAGTATCAACTCGCATTTGTTTGAGTGCTCGCAATACGTGGTTATACGGTTCAAAATAGATCTTAGATTCCATCAGGAGGTAGTCGGAATCAAAATCAATCTAATAAAATAAAATTGGAATATATGTATAATAACACAACTCGATATATAACGGTGATTATTTCACTCTACTAATGTTATGAAGCAAAAAAGGATAAGCAGTAAATCGATAATTCTAGAAAGAATTATAGCGAATATTTTCTTCGTATGATATTCTGTCCATTTGAAGTCTGCAATTATCTAAAAATTGCAGCCGTAATTGCAGAGTGTGTAATTGTGAGTGATCATTTTGAAGCACTCGTGCAATTACCCCCGATTATTTCACTGACCCATAGTGACTCAATAAGGCAAAAAAAGAAATTATTCAACGGTAATTCGATAATTCTCAGAAGAATTAGTATAGAAATTAGAATATAAATATGACTGTCCGATTAATTTATTAAATATTACAGACCTATTATAGATTTGGAAAATATAAATAAAGACAATAAGGTTAAAATCAGTGATTTTCTATTTGACCTCCATTTAGCTCTATAGGTACAATTTCTATAATCATATTCGATTTGCATGGTACTTGCATGGTCTTGCAAAATGCCGTAATTAATTTAATAATCACAAGACCAGTAAGTAAATTATCTCTGGCAAGAGCCATTGGAAAAATAATTATTACAGCGTAGATTGTAAACTGTTCACCCAAACTTTTTTGCTATTTGTTTAGAATGTGCATAATAAATACATTAATTAACTAATGCAATTTGAAATTAAAATTTACCAAAAACTGGAGCAAAAATGAAGAGTGATTTTCTACATGGAACTACAAACTGGGTGTCAATTTGAAAAGTTCCCACCCTTAATATCTTCCTTGCAGTTGAAAATATGAAAAATCGGAGACCCGTCAATTTTATTTTGTAAGGCGGGCACTAAATGAATATTTTTAGCCTCCTTGTTTCAACCCGTTAGGACAGGTAGATGTCACCCTTAGAATCTTAAAAGGGAAGGGAGATCAAGAGGCACGCACGAGATCGTTTTATTATTAATTATCTTTACATTAGTTATTACTTTGTTGCGTTTTGTTCAGAGGTTTTCGAATAATCGCGTTTCAAATTTGTAGAAACAATTAAACTTGCGTGCATTCAGATAATGGTTTTCAGGTTAGTGTTTACACAAAAACAATTGTATTGGGTGTCCTTGTAATACAGATGGTTACAAGAGTAGATTACACTGTTAAAATCCTTGAACAAAAAGAAGAAAATCTAGTTTAAACATTGATTTATTATTTTTTATTTATTGATTATTTTATATCGACAAAAATAACTTTTTGTTTGCATAAGAGAAATTTATACAATAAAACCTATGTCATCTAATTACCCATCTTATTAAATTGTTCAAAATGTTGTACAATATGCTGTACCTCCTCCACCACTTTTCGGAACACTTTACCGGGAATTGACCGGCATTCTGCTGCAGTTCGCGTTTTAAGATAATCAATATCAGCAGGTTGTGTTTTATAAACAAGGGACTAAGATTTCCCCAGAGAAAGAAGTCTAAGGGTGTTCAATCCGGTGATCTTGGAGGCCATTCAATGGGTTCCCTTCTGCCAACCAATCGATCTATCCGGGAATATCTTATCAATGTTACAGAGGGTTCGAAAATCGACTTTACTATTGTTTACAGGAAAATAGACAACAGTTTGAACAACTTATAAAATAGTGCGTAAGTAGATCACATGGGTTTTACTGTATAAATTTTTCTTCTGTAAATATAGTGATTTTGTTTCAATTAGATTTTCTTCCTCTTATTTGTATTGAAAGGGATTTTCGCGGATTTAGCGGACAAATAATTTTTGGAATAAGAAAAATTTACTGCTTTTGGCGGGTCCTCCAACCTCCATTACTCCTGCACGATGCTCTGCCCATCCCTTTCAGTTTTAAATTTTCGGACATGAAAAACTCTTCATTTGTTTTATTTTATTTTTTTTTAATTTTTATTTTTTTTATTATTTAACTGGTAACAAAGGTTTTTTCTGGCAAAAAATCTTACAATATGCTGAACTGGTATTAATATCAGAAATTTAATTTAAATTTAGCTTAATTTCTGTAGATGAAAGTTAATGGAACAATCTGGCATATTTTTTTCTTCTCGGATTCTTTATTTTGGCACTTCGACTTGTTATCTAAGTGCACTCTGCAATTACCAAACATTTATTGAAGTGTTTCATTATTAAAAACTTGAATAAATTGTAAGAGGCAGCAATGATTAATGGCGTATAACGTAGTTATCAAAAACTTGTCGTATTTCCGCAATTGAAAAATGAAGTGTCCAGGACCCGAGCCTGTTTCTGAATCTTTTTGATGAAATAAAGTTTAAAGACGTATTTTTCTGTTGGGAAGGATGAAAATAACGTTTTGCAGTAAGAGAGCTTGCCAGAATCCCAAAAAAGGCAAAACTATTAAGATTTCTATTAAATACACGTACCTGTACATCCTGTGAAAAGCCAACAACAAGCAATCCTTGCTGAAGTAGTTCTGGATCTCTTTTAACAATGGTCCCAAACATAAAATGCTGGAAATTGTCTCGGGTTAAGCAAACTAATGAACCAAACATAAACAGCTTTGAATGTTCATAAGATAAAACACGTTTCTTATGTCCGAAGTCAAATTTCAGACTGTAGCAATAGTAATCGTTAACTGCCTCAACGTGAAGAAATCTGACGGGTCTATAAATTTTGACAAATTCTAGCTTTGTCCATTCGTTTCTAGGCTTTGATTCATTTCGTAGAAATGTATTGATACCGCGTCTTAAAGGAGCTACAAAGTCTTCTCGCAATAGTCTAAAAATATGTATATGAAGATTACATTATGGCTGGTTAACAATGTCAATATGTTTCAGGGCCATTATTTCTTGACTTTCTTATTTGCATGTTTAAATTATGAATGGATCTCATCTTATAAAACCGTACAGATATATAAACAAAAGGCTTATCTGTTAAATTATATTTTATCTTCATTTGGATACCAATTATCTGATAATCTGAACTGAAACCAACACAACTCAACAAAAGCAGAACTTGAAGAGTTGTTGAGCTACAGAAGATTGTGTGCTCTTCATTATTTATAGATTGCACAAGACCGAGCAAAATGGTTTAGGTTAAGAGAGCTTATGTCTGCTGTGGAAGAGACAAGCTGCTATATGATGATGACCTATTGACTTTTTCAAACCTATTAATGACACCCTGCATATTGCATCGATATTTCTTCATGTGTATTTTTTACGTGAATTGAAGCTTGATTTAAAATCTAATATCTATAGGCTAAATTTGGATACATACCTGAACTGAATATCGAGATACTGATTAATGTCACTGAAAGGCCTATCAACAATGTTCGGTCGAAGGAACGGTGACACCTCAGACAGAATCTCTTGAGCACAAGGAACTATTTCAATTTGTCTGAAATCATCAGGAGGCTCTGCCATGGCTTGATCCAAGTGTTCAGGTGGAACAATTTTCTTTTGAGCAGCCATGTCTTCGATGGTTTTCTCCACCACCGTTAATAAATTTTCTGTTTGATCTTTAATTTTACGGGTAATTGATATTGAATGAGTGGACTCAATCAATGGGAAGAAAACAGTCATCTGTTTTAAGAGACCCTGAATGATACCACAATGTCCCGTGGGAATCAACTCCTGAACTATTTTTGCGAAACAAATAAGATGTTTCCAAAAGTCGTCGGGGTTGTTCCAAAAGTATGTATTACGTTTTTTATCGCATAGCGTCTAAAAACCATCCGTATGATCCAAAAAATTAACAGTTTATTAAAACAAAACTTACCTGGTTGAATATATCACCAATATACAATTTTACGTGGTCAATAAATGGACTTTTTAATACCAAAGAATATATAGCAATCTTGCTTTGATGAAAAGGGCACTCGGATATGAGCCATAAAAGCTTGACCAATAAGACAAGCGTATCATTGGTTATATTTTTGTTTTCTAGAAGTGCCTGAAAACCATTTCGGCTATTGGAAACGGTTAAAATGACTTGTTGCAAATCCTCGTTATCCAAAAGATTCTTCACAAATTGAAAACCCATGACACGTTCCGGCCTATATTTTTCCTTGGATTTTTTGGGTCTTGGTTCATTGTTCTCTTGTTCACAGTGATTACGCTGTTCGTTTGGAACATTCGGAGCATGCCCTTGCCTTCCTAAAATAATTCAACATGTTAATAAAAAATGGTGGACAGTTTAAAAAATTACGATTTATAAAAATTATTAACAATCATAATTTATTTGATAAAAATCAAATGAATCTGGATAAAGCTCGGATAGTTGTTTTGTCGAAAGAAATACATGCCACTTGAATTTGAGACACCCCGTATCAATCGGTGTTATCTTAAAATAAACTAGACGTTAATATCTACAACTTTTGTATTTAAAATTTTTCTCTAAATTTCAAATTAGATGCTAAAACGGGGTGGCCAAATTTCAATCAATAACCCTCTATCTATTTAATATGTATAAAAGTGCAGGCAGATTGGCCTCGGTACTTCTTAAATATTCGGTTTAGTCGGAGCATTTAGAACGTCAATTTTTTTGTAATAGAGTTATTAATTAGACGGGTAGTTTTTTTAAAGCGCTTTACTGAATAAAACAAAATTCGCACATACAGTGAAAACATCGAACTGTGGGCTCCTTAAGAGCCTCATATTTATGTTTAAGATAATAAATTAAATTTGCGCATTATCGTACATGTGTCGTTTACATATTATGGATATTTAAGAATTAATAGGATTCAGTGCGTGTTCAATTAATTTAAATTGTACTGAATAAAGATAATTTTGTCAAGCGACTAATACTTGATGCAAATTATCTATACAGACACGTTATCCGGCAAATATTGTTTCCGAAAATACTAAACGGAATCGTGTGTGATATGGTACTATCCTGACCGTGTGAAATGTTCATATTGAAAAACATTCAATATTTTTTGCAAACCAAACGTGCATGATACAAGACCTTTTATTTTTATAATTTATTATACATTTATCCGATGCTGAGTGTGACGAATCTATACGCCGTAGACACATTCCGAAAATCGAACATGATAAGAATTTAATTTATTCGATTTCCACACCAGATCAGCGTAAAAATGCTACAAACATAAAATTCGTAATCAATTCTTGCAACCACAAGTGTTATGTAAATAATATGGAAATCTGTTTGTATAACAATATTAAGTTTTGTTAATGCAATAATTTAATATTAGACCATTTTTTTAAAGGTTCTCAGTTTTGTAAGTAGGTAGTATTACTGTCATATACCGATAAAATGTATCAATTTGATTGTGAACGTACTCAAGTCTTGACCGGGATTTATCACAAATTTTAAACAAATTAACAGTTGATCTCAAAGTATCTACCATCTCGTTTGTATTTGAATTATTGAACTATTAATAGATATTTCGGATAGTGTGTAAATTACTAAAATATAGCTACGTTTAAACTTGAATTTGAGGAAATATTTTAACTTGATTTTCTTTTTAAGTAAGTAATAACAGTATCATAATAAAAAGTTTCTCTTTAAATGGTCAGATGAGTCCTTCAAATCAAATTTAAAAGACATTTTCAATAAACCTAAATAATGTCCCTATAGGTATTCAGAAACATTACTCAACTCCAGTGAGCATTGCCTAACGGAAACAATGAATTAAAAAAATTATAAAAATTCAACTCTCAACTTAGTCACCGATTTAGATGACTCCGTCAAGTAAAAGTAAAGTATCTTGGCAGCGGAATGTACAGCGTGTCCCAATAATTGAGTTTAAGGCCTTTAAAAATATTGGTATTATTTATATAGCGTGTATCATAAAAGGTGCTAAAATTGGCACTGCCAATGTATTGTGGAAGATTTGTGCCATTAGAAACAAAGTATTTTCTACTGGCACAACCTATATTTAATTTAACTTTTGAATTCTTACGTGAAATTCAATTGCTTTTTGGCATTTTTTGAGTTCTTGTTTCTGGTAATTTGTTTAAACGAGTTTGCGTTACTTGTGCACTAAAATTGGAAAATACCGTGAAGTTGGGTGAAGTAAGGTGTTGCCGAATTTTGAAAAATTAGGCTGATGCAAATAATTTCTGTGAAAAAAAATAACAGGCCTGGTGGAAAAGTTTGGTGAGTTTGCAACTTTAAGAAAAAATAAACTGTAAAAACGAAAACACTGGAAATGGAGAAATGGGGATGCACTTAAAGGGTTTTTTTTTATTTGCGGCCAAACGTGACTTCCTAGCGGAAAACGTTCAACAGGAAAGTTTAAGAAAATAATAGAAACCTCAATATATAATATAACCGCAAAGTAACTGTCAAAATTGCAAAAACCCGATTTTCAGCCTATTTGTTTTTTCTCGCGAATACATTATTAAATTGGTTGCAAAATTACGCACACAATCATATGTATGAGCTTATCAGTTTCGTCTACTGTTTCCTGTATGGACGTAATTCTGCTAAGTTTTCAACCTTGAATGAATTATTTTTTTCTTTTCATTGAAATTTTCTACTTTGGTGGCAGTTCGGCAACATGGCTGACCAGTATGCAATTTTTGGCTGCGCGTAACCTGCGTGCAGGCATGTGCGCGTGCCACAGCAGATCGTACCGTAAAGCATTACCAAACTCAAAGGACACTTCGGAGACTCAAAAGACAAGATCACCGTTTTGTTCTTGAAACTATGTACTTATCATAATATCAAAAGTAGTTTAAGCGTAAAAATAAAAATAATGGAATTTCGCCCATAGCACAAATAATAGCAGAAGCGCTCTATAATATGAAGATATATTAAGTTTAAATATTGCTCTTACTGTTATAGAAGTGGTTACTGTTGTTCCCGTTTGTCAGCTCCATCCGTATTCGGTGAGGCTGACTGGCCGGTATGAATCGCTCCATTGTTGCACTATACTAAAACTTTGTCTCGAAATGGTTCAATTAACAGTTAATAGATCACAGATTTCCGACTTAGATGAACTAATCATCGGCTAAATGAGAAACTAGTACTGTGTTACCAAAACCTGCCTATTCTAAAATAGACCGGTACCGAAATGAAGTTGCTGCCACTCAAGCACCAGTTCCAGGCCGGGAAACTTTATGGGGAACTACCGCACAGAGTTGCCAGGTCCGAAAATCGAGTTTCGGTAGATAAGCTCGACACTTTTCGGTAGAAAATCGGTACTCATTTTTTTTCATTATTAAAGGCTCCATAAAATCGCCCGTTTTTAAAAAATTTTGAACTTACAGGAATATGTACTAAAATAAACATGAGTCAGTAAAGAAGTAAAGATGAAATTGTACTCGTTTTTAGCTTATTTCTCAACTTAGTTTTCATTAGATTAACCCATGATACAATGAATACACGAACACATGAATGTATTCATTGTATCATAAGATTAATATTTATGATGCAATCATTTATTCATCAGCATTCATTTATTCATTGTATCATTGATTGATTTTTTTTTGAAAATGAACTAAAATACGGGGTGTGCTAAAATAAAATGTCTGCTTCTACCAACGTACTTTGATCATGAATGGCAATATGTTATATTACTTTAACTAATCCACGGAAATTTTGTCAACTTATTGTTTATTTGTTACTTTTCGGTAGAAATCTGCATGTTATCGGTAGATCGGTAGGTTCCTTGACAAATCGGTAGATCTACCGAAAATCGGTAGACCTGGCATCTATGCTACCGCAATACCTTATGTGGAACTACCGAAATGCTAAAAGCAGCATTGCCAACAAACAGCTACAATTTCAGGTTGGCCGACACGAATTTATGTGACCGGTGACGCTTTTTTCTTATTTAAGGGTATCTCCCTTACTTTCGATTTCAATTGAAGGGCTTGTCTAAAACCGGACAGCTCCATTTTTTTAAATTTTACAGGATTAACAAAAAACTGTTTTATATAACAGACAAAAATTATTTCATTTTGGAGTGTTTCTTAATTGTGGGAAATGCTACTAGAAAATATTATTTGTTCTTTAAAAATACATACATAAAAATAATTTTTTCTCGGTTAAACAGGATTTTTTGAAAATACTGAAACGGCGACAAACATAGCCTTAAAACATCTCAACTTCTACATATTCATTTTCGCTATTCGGGGTTTATGGTACATCTACATTTTTTTAAATATTTAGGTCAGAAGATAAGTAAGTTTAATTATCACTTTTGCTGTTGTGGGTTCTCCGCCTAGGAAAGCTTTTATGTTCGTCTATCTGAGCCAGAGTTTTGCGCGAAAATAGCTATATGAAAACATTAAAATGGCAATATTTCGAAAACTAAACACTTTTGGAATAGACAACTTTACACAAATTTATCCTTGATTTTAATACTGAATACTGACTTAATTTCATTTTTAATTTTTTTAACCCTTTGTATTAATAGTGATTAGAATAGGATCGAAATTTTAATAAAGTAAGTCCCTTTCAACAAGGAATCTGCCTCCAATTAAGTAACACATATTTCCTCATGGAAAACATGAATAGTGTAAAAATATATGGGATGCTCGATTTAATAAAGCAAGTTTGATACCTACTTCCGGTATAACCAGAAGTGTGTCCATCTATACTTTAGGTCCCTTGCCCCCATGACCTCGGTATACTGTCCAGTTTTCAAATTTCTCCTGATTATAGTTTGCCATATATCGGTCACGGTGTTGGGACACCCTATATAAGTGACATGGTAAGGAATTAAGCAAGCAGCGCTTATTCTTGGTGCAAGAAATCGTAATTGAATCAACTTAGCAAAGTTTTTTTATAGGGCTGGTGTTTAGATCGTTTTTAAAACATCATAAACATTTTTGGCCGCAGCTGTAGAAACCCATGAAGTGTTCCATTAAAAATAAGCGAGAAATTAAAGTCAAAACTAGTGACTCACTGTAAGTAATGTACAAAATATAACCCACAAGTGGGAATAGAAATACCATTTTGTTTCTTTCCTTGAAAATTGGTATCTCTGTCTGTATTGAAGTTAGTTGCTGTTTTGTTAGTTAGCAACTGCTTTGAATGTAACTTTTTGCTAGAGAAAGTTATTCGGTGCCAAAAATATCAGCTTTATGAAATGTGAAGAAAAAAATACAATGATGCACGCAAATACACCCTAGGTGATAACCAAGAAATGGTCTGTATAGAACATTGTTGCACATGGAATTTAATAATGCTTAAATAGCGTAGAACCACTGATCCGGTAGATCCATAGCCGATCTAACCCTGGTTCAATGGTTCATTGAACACTCAACTGATAATTGTGTGAAAATTGCTTTTCATTTTATTGATATTAATGCATTTGAAAATTTAAATTCAAATAGATGGATTGCTTCAACTTGTATTTAAAAATGGGTAATCGCAGAATAATACTCATTCACATAGGTATTTGCGAAGTACACTTGACGACCACAACACACACAATATTATTAAAACTGCACTTGTTTGCCTTGAACAAAGTTTATGACGTATTTTATGTAACGCTAACAATGCCGTCATTAAATAGATCTATGAGCATCTAGATATGTGTTTGGGATCCTGTTCTTAGTTGCTATTTGCGTTCACCACCATTCCTACCGAACCTCATATGACCATAATCATCAAACTGCTCTTCGCGTTTTCCAAATCTAAGGTGACCGTAATCGTCAGAGTTAGTTTGCTGCCGTTTTGATAGATTGAATACATCGTCATCGTCTTCTAAAATCAAATAGAATATGCTGGTTATAATGATATTGCACTAGTACTTAAAGAACCATAAATTTGTAATTGGCCAATTCAAGAATGTTGGACTAATAATGAAAAAGATATGCTGCAAGTTTTTTATCCAGCGAATATTTGAATAATTTGATGCATAATGCTGTATTTATAGGAATATTAAATTTAATGCCCAACAACGCTTTTTGGATCCCAGGGAGTTGATGTAGCAAGTCTAGCGGAATAATTCCTTTCATATTTCATATAATGTTATTCTGTGCGCATTAGATCGCACTTAAGTGCTTAGGTTCGTATTTATAAGCAGATCTTGCCCAAGCCCAATGTTCGTATCTACTCGGTGGCAATTTTCGTATTTGGTTCTCGACTCTTAATTATCTCTTAATTATCATGGTACCGACAAAATTATATTTCTCCAATATACATATAAACTTACCATCAAAATCGTTGATAATTGCATGAGGTTTTAATCGTCTGTATTGAACTAATCTGTATGGATATTTTAAAAGTCCACTAGGCCGATTCTTTGAAAGTTCAACGTTACCGTTTGAGGACTCTGCGATGATGTGATTCATTTGACATAGTATGAGGAAGAAACATATGGCAATAATTAGGAAGTAGCTTGTAATGGCGTTTTTCATTTTCAACCTAAAAGCAATATTTAAGAAAATGTGTGAGACATCATATACCTACTAACTCTAACGTAAATTAAAATTTTTTTCAAGCAACTGTTTCAGAAATATGTAGATTTAAATTAATGCAAACTACAATTCAATCAAATGAGACTGGTATTTACGAAACGAAAGTGGGTTAAGTGATTAATAATTATTTTTAGGGATTTTCCCCTTTAGATAATATCATAGTATTGTTCTTGTTCCCTTAGCAGGTACCTACGGAGCTTTTTGCTAGAGGAAAAGTAAGCTATTTCTACTGCATTGTGTTTTGTAAAGGGAGCCGTCCTAGTTCGACAAGATTTATCTTTTCTAAAAATAGTGTCTTTGGCAGCTTTATGCTCTTTAAGATTATTAGATGCTGGGTTCAATGAAGTGATCCTCCAACCATCCCACTCTTTAATTGAAGAGTGGAAGCCAAAGTAATCCTTATAGAAAATGTATCAATAAATTCCCAATCGAATGGCAAACGAAATAATGGTTTTAAAATATTTCTCCGATTACTAATTATTGAAGTAAATGAAGTGAAAATGGATAATATAGACTTATTATAGATAGATAGAAACAGAAAACGAATTGGGTACCCAAACCAACAAGTGTATTATAAAAATATACGCAAAAATACAGGGTGTTTGTGCTTACTACTGTTAATATATTTCATTATTAAGAGGTTGTTAAGTTGGAAATAATCTCACCTTTGGCTAATGTTCGTCGACGAAAAGGAAAACTGCAACTACACTTTTCATTTTCGCCTCCGATCTTTTATATACAGTTACGCGACTGGATGTCTTATTTAAGATTCCACTCGCCAAACTTGTCAGTAAATTTGACTAATATTCTTAAGCAAATGACAGGTTCCTGAACTTTTTTAACCGATTTACTTATATCGTCAGACGTTTTGCACGTATTAATTATAAGACGTCAGATTATGTTATTTCTTTTAGCAAATATTATCTGAAACATAATAAACTCATATTTCCCACTGAAAAACAAGTGTTTTGCCTGTTCCATAGGACAATTCAGCAATGAAAATTATAAGCATAAATTGGCTATAGATACTGGCATTGAAGTAGGTGATGTTTGCCACACAACATTTTCTATCCGCTGAACGAAACATTTTGTAGTCTCTAGGAAATTTGCTTCATTGTGTTAATACATATTTGCATTCCCACCCTGGTAACTTTCCAGTACCTATTTCAAGTCTAGTAACTTTTTGACCCTTTTGGAACATTTCTGAAACTTGTCGTTATTTTCTGATATTTGTCGCAACTTTCAAAAACCTCTGGTCCCAACAAATCTACAATATAAGTCTAACAGTGATAACCAATGTTATGCCACAATCATCCGCATTAAGGTGAACAGGTGAACAGGTGAACAGGAAATTTATATTGAACTTTCTGTACACGTGTACGTGAAATAGTGATTGCACCGAGCTAGAATGCAATTATTCCTCTTAGGGACAACGGGAGTCACGAGTTTAATACTGCTCTCCAGGAGCTACTATTCGAGGTTCATCTAGACAAACAATATCTGCTTTTTACATACTTTCGGCTCCACTGAAAAGCTGAAATCATTTAGCAAATACTCAACTAAACTTTAAACTACAGTTCAAGTCCTTTCAACTTCCGAAGATTGGCGATCCAACTGGTTATCATAATTCTGCAAACTGCAGCTCAGAAGATTTTAGTTGAGGTTTTTCCGAACCAGCGGCGCATATCCTTCAGTTCCTTTCACTCATTCAACTTTACACAGAACACAGGTCTAATAACCTGTCTTAAAAGATTATGAGCTAAATTGAGATTTCCGTTGAACCAAAGGATAAGAGTCATATTGAACATTATGTGAGGTCTACTTGCAATATTATTATACATACAGGGTATGAAAAAATAATTGTTATTAATAACTGAGATTTTTGACAAAAAAACCTAGATCAGAAGGATGGCGATAATGTTGAAAATTGTAGTAGCCATTAGTAAACATGTCAACACCACAAATAACAAATTGGCCAAACGTTAAAAATTGGGGCATGATCAGTTTACTGCATAAAGTGTTCCTAAACCCCAAGCAATTTGTATGTTACCGGTCCCGGTAGCTGTCTGGAATATTTTCATAGGCGCCTCATCAAGTCAACGTGGAGTCGATGTTAATTAACTCGATAAAAATAATTTTTTAATATAAATTTATTAGCTGTAGTAGTTTAATTACGTCCAAATTACATCCAATTTTAATTATATCATTTGAATAGAGAATATAATATTTTTGTAATATAATGCATTCAGAAGTCTTCTGATATAGTGGCGGGACGCAGCAGGATTTGAGGTACAGCTATTTAAAATGTTGATTTAAATGTTCCTTCTCATACCCAATTGACGTGTTGTTTTTAAAATCGGTAAATGTTCCCATTTAATAATTATTTAAGGTGGCTCTTGTGGAAATGATCGCCTGTATATTCAAATTCAGCTCGGCTTGATCTACCTGAAGGTTTCTGTTTCTTTAGGAATGTAGAATATCTACAGTCAGTTTATAGATAGTAGGTACATACTTACGAATTTGCTGTTAAGACTGTTTTAGACTTAAAATAGTTTTGGCAATAGCGCGTTGACTAGTATCCGTTGATATGCCATATTCGTTTTTTGTTGCTTTTATTATATAAATCTGGCGTTTTATATAGAATGATATACCCACTTACGGCATTTTCTTATATGCGCCTTAATTTCTCTACTCATTTTCATGCCACCATCGAATTTGTAACATCAAGCAACGCGACAGATTGAATATAAAATTGAATAAGTACAGCGATTCGATTATCTACAGCTTCTTTTTCCGCTCCTTCTTATTGCCTACAGTTTATACATGTACATGTTCATGACTTAAACACGTTTTGTTGATGGTTTATGCAAGAGTTACACATAATTAAATTTTCGCAACCATTGTACTCCTTAACAGGCAAAGATTTGCAATTAGTATGGTTCACTGGAAACGATTTATTAATAACTACTTTCTTCCTCTTTTAATTTCTTCTTCTCATAGTGCATCTCCTATCGGAGGTTTGCTATCATCACAGCAATCCTGACTTTATTGACTGAACTCTGACTGCCTCAGGTTCTTTATCCAGAACACACGGCGTCTGTCAATGCTACGTCTTCCACTATTCTTTCCTTGGACTATCAGTTGGAGAAGAGTATTATTAAGAAGAGTGTATTTCTGTCCTCTCATTATATGAGCCAGGTGTTGAAGCTTTCTTTTATTCATGGTGTGAATGATTTCGCATTCCTTCTGCATCCGGTTCAGCACTTCGGCGTTAGTATTTCTATCGGTCCAGGGAATACGCAACATTCTACGGTAGCACCACATTTTGAATGCTTGTACGAGTACTTTTTGAATATAATAATTTTTCGCAATTCGACGTAAATATGGTAATTTTTCTTTTCGAATGCTTTAGTATTCTTAATTAACTTAATTTACCATGTAAATTTGGCCAAAATGTTTTTCTGTTACACCTGAAAACTATGTTATTATCTTGAAAACTCTATTTGAAACAAATTGTTGGAATGTGGTGCATTAAATAAAACAATTGTCAATAACTGTAACATAGTATAATTATAGCTGCATATATTATAAAACATATAGATAAAATACGATATAGTACAGGTTCGTTGATTTATCAATAATTATCCCATGGAAGCTGCAACAGCTTTTCCA
The DNA here is from genome assembly GCF_020466585.1 of Dendroctonus ponderosae. Classification (NCBI taxonomy): domain Eukaryota; kingdom Metazoa; phylum Arthropoda; class Insecta; order Coleoptera; family Curculionidae; genus Dendroctonus; species Dendroctonus ponderosae. The sequence continues at coordinate 9,359,673 of NW_026018508.1, forward strand.
AAACTTCAGTATTTCTATATGCTATTATTCCGAGCTTGTTGCACTTGGAATTTTCAGGTTCCTTGTACTTTAGGTCATTTCGCTGATTGCTTTTAATGCCAGCCATCTCTACGATACCTCCACCTAACGCCAATAAAATAGCATGAGGTCCGCACGTGTCCCATAAATATGTTGTGCCTTTTGAGAGGATATAAGCATCGGACACACCTGAAATAATAAACTTATCGTTATATAAGGTGTGATATGAATGTCAAGTACGTAAATGCACGCCTCTCATAAAGGAATTAAATATTTTCGGGCCCCATTTTGGTCACAAATTTGGTTTCCAAATCCAAAACTTTATTTGCGACATAAACAAATTACACAATTACACTACAACAATTAGCTTCATCCATATCAAATCATATTCAAATGAAGTGAGCTGAAAATACTTCATGTTTGAGTATTTTGATGCGAACAGTTTACAATTTTCAGTCTAACGAGAGTGACATATTTTTTTGAGAATTTTATATATAATATTCTAAAAGAAAATAAGTTTTTATTAATTTGGCTTCAAGACTATTCATATCACTTACTTATTTAATCATTTACACCATACTTAGGTAACCTATAGTTTATACTTCAAGTATATTTATTGCTTAGCATTCGACATTTTCAAATAATTCTTAAGGTTTCCATGTTTTAAGAAAAAGAAAAGGTTTAGGTTAAATATGTGATAATTATAAAAAATTATTCCTTTCATAATATATTCATACTATACATATGATTGAAGTTTCAGGTCATAAACCAAGAAAACTGGTAAAATTGCAAATTTGATCCCCCAAGAAACGTTAATGGCAGGTGTTAAACTAAAAAATGTATAGTTTTTCAGTCTTTACTGTTGTTAAAAATGATTTAAATTGAAAACGCATTTCAACAGTTACTGCGATTTAAATTTTTACACATTCATTAAATCTTCTTATAAATATCTATGCAGCAATAAATCCTAATCAGAGATGATTTTGAATTGTCCAATCTTTCTAATCATGATACTAAAGCAATAATTTTATTTTACTATATTATAGTTATAAAAAAATATCTTTTAACTCCACCCCGTATGTAGCTTTCTTCGGTTACGTAGAAATCACTTACCTAAAATGACCGTTAATAATTTATATCCGGCACCGCATGCCGTAATTAATTTAAATCCGCTTTTGCGAAGTGTTTCCAGTATTTTAATGTTTTCCGTACCACCAGTACAAATGACCACACTCTTCTTCCGTTCTGGAGAAATCTCCAATGATGATAGTCTTTTCGTGCATCCATTTTCATGGGAACAAACTCCCCAATGACACTGAAATCTAGCATTCAATGAGGTATCTGGTACTCGACATGAACTAAATCCTCTATTGGAAAGGTATATTTATGTTGTGTTACCCTTCATCTATTCTCTGCTCAAAAAACGGTTGGTTTACTACTCCCATAACAGGATGTCCTTCGCTGTTATAAACTCCAATAAGCACTGTGACGCACTTTAACCCTTTTGGATAAACATTTTCAATTTTTTCGTCATATCCACCTCGAATGTATTCATTTGTACCATCTAAATTACATGAAAAAATACATTATTTCAAATATGATGTTATACAGGAGATTTGCATGCGTTCAGCAGATCTCCGTTTGCTTAACTAAATAATTTTGCTAAAATATTTGAGAAGTAGGAATCTCATATTTACTGCACTATACCTATGGGGTCAATCCAAATGCTGAGCTGCTCTAAATCAAACGAAATTGTTTCATCGGGAAGTATTTTGGTATTGATTTCTTCAATTGATACATCTTTGTGAATCTCTTCGGCCAAAATGTTGGCAATTTCTCTGTCGTCGTTGAGCAATTCCGCAAGCATAAGCGCTGTGTCTATGGAATTGCATTTCACTTCTACGATAAGTTCTTTGTTAAGTTTCTTGCTGAAAAAATGGTTGCTTTCCTCCCCATACACTCTTTCGCCCATGCTGGGAAACTGGAAATTAAAAATCGCGTGATTATTTTATTGTACATATTCATGTTTAATTATTGTTAATTTCAAAGATTCTAGGTTCTAAATTTAATAGTAACTTAAACATAACATGCTTAAACGCTCTCAATTGCCTTACTTCTTAAATCTCTGTTGGCAGTTTAGTTTAGTTAGACTTGGTTACAGGACATTATACAAGAAATATACGTATTTAGAAATGGCAGTAAAATTCAGAAATGTAATAACTTATTGGGCATTCTATTAAAAATAATAAAGTTTATGCCTACTTCCGTTATAACCGGAAGTGACTCCACAATTTTTCAATTTTTCCTAATTATAGTTTCCCGGTCGGCCACCCTGTCCAGGGAGTTATTGTAGGATGTTACGTACTTTTTGTCCCACGTCATGTTTAACCATCGCCTGAATTAACACGTCTGCTAAAGTTTTAAAATCCTCTTGGAATCGTGGATTGGCCTCTTCGATCGGCTTCTGTTCAATTAACTTTTGGAAAAGTTTATCATTGTGCCGCAGCAATCTTGCGATGTTAGCAGCTTTTTCGGATGATGTGATAAGTGTTTTTAAGAGCTCCATTTCCGAAGTTCACATTCCAGTATGAAAAATTGTTCTGGTTGTTAATTAATTTATGAAATCACTTACCGAAAATTACTTTAGGAAAATGTTTACATAATTGTTCAAACTAAGCACTACTGGAAAGACAGCACTGGTCTATTCTATATACTTCATTTTATTTATCGATCCTTTCTCCCAGTGTGTTGAAATAGACTGTTCTAAGATTTGACCTGGATGCCACATCCACATTTTCTAAAATAGAAAATCCACGTTCCAGAGGATTCAATTATATTGGAACTTCTTTATATAGATTTTCGCTGAATATGTGCGTTGTGACCTATAGATGGCACTATGTTAAAGTTGTACATGTACTTGGCTCTAAATAAAATTGATTCGAGTAATAGAGTTCTGCAAATTTTCCGAAATCGTAAGAAATTACTATTGTAAACGAGTTTCTAGATGCCCGTGTATACTGGATGATGAGCGTTGGTGTTAATTTTGGTTCCGAGAAGTGAGCAAAAACGAGACGGAAAATATGAAATATTGGAATAATCTTGCTTCTAAGTTTCTGATATTCAAATTTCGTTTTCTGGGTCACAACTACTGGAATTTCCTCCCTCATGTTGTTATGGCTGAATCGAATTTTCAATTCTTGCTCAAATGTGACTTGATAAACTTCGAAAAAAGCATCGTCACATTTGAGTCGATTTTGCAGCTCAGTAAAAAGCATGGTCAAAGTTCTTGAAATAAAGACTTTTTCAGAAAACTACCAACATTCCTTATCGATGGTTCATTTTCTAATGCCATTAAGTTCTCTCTGGAATGATGTAATAATGAGCGTTCTTGCTCATTTTGCTTCCGCGAAACGAGCAAAAATGAGATGGAAAACATGAAATTTTGGCATAATCTTGCACCTAAATATCTGATAATCAAATTTTGCAAAACCGACCAAGGCAAATTAGTTAGTACACTAGTAATTTATATAGTTTAAAAACCCAAGATCCTCACTACGAAAAAAACAAAATAATAAATGTCGTGTCGGAAGAGTTACCCGAAATAGGTAACAAAATCCCTGGCGAAGAACGGATAACCACTGAGATGTTGAAGGTGGAGGGAGAACAGCTTAGAGAAAGCTTAAACATCCTGTTAAATAAGTGTTTGATACATGGGAAAATACCAAAAATATGGGAAAATTAAGAAGTCAACTGAACAAAAAGGGACACAAAAATAACATCGGCCAATTAGTTTGCAGTCCCACTTGTACAAACTTCCTTCAAAAATAAATACAGACAGATTGACGAAAAAATGGACGCATACCAACCTTTTTAGCAGGCCGGCTTTCGCAAGGGTTTCATCACATTAGAACATCTTCAGACAGTACGTACTTATTGAAAAAACGACAGAATATAACATAGGTACCCCAACGTTTGGCTTTCATTGACTACCAGACAGCGTTCGACTCTGACTATTGAATATTGGGAAATTCTCAAAGCGCTGGACAGCGCTAGGATTGGCTCAAGGTACTTAGCTCTGCTCAAGCATATATGTGACAATAGACAAATAAATTAAAACATCGAAGGTTCCTATAAAGCGAGGCATCAGGAAGATACGATCTCTCCGAAACTATTTACGATGACCCTAGAGGATGTATTTAAGGGCTTGGACTGGCAATATAAGGGATTAATATAGACGGAACACTCAATATACTAATCAGTAATTCATCGGAAGAACTCAAATATATGCTAGAAGCACTTCACTACGCATCATCTAGGGTGGGACTCCAAATGAGTCCGACGAAAAGAAAAATTATGAATCTAGAACAAATACAAATTCAAGTTGAAAATCAAACAATAGCAAACCCAACAGAATAGATATATGTATCTCGGGGGGCTAATATACAAAGAAGAAAACAAAAACCAAGCGGTGGAAATTCCTAGAAGAGTATAAGTTGTAGGTCTCAGCTGGGCAGCTTTTGGCAAACTCGGACTCATTCTTAGATCTAGGGGCACCCCCATAAACATTAAAAGAAAAGTTTTCGAGCAGTGTGTTCTACCAGTCGTCACTTATGGCCTCGAAACAATTCCACTGACATGCAAAGCAGTTATTAAACTTCAAGTCACACAACGAGTGATGGAAAGGGCTATAAAGTCCCAAATGACGAAATAAGAAGAACGCAATTAACAAATGTTAGCGAAAGAACAGTGCAGCTGAAATGTGGATGGACTGGCCATATTTATTGCAAGAGAGGGCTCAGAGAGCTCGACATACAAACTAACAGCTTGGCGGCCAAGAGAGTGCAAAAGAAGTGTTGGCAGACCTCAAAAAGATGGCATGACGACATTCACAAGATTGATGAAAAAAAAACTGGATGGGGGACAGGATATGAACAGGCAGGAATGGAAAACTATGGAAGGGAACGGACTGATAAGAAAATAAAGTTATAATATCTGTTTTAACATAATTTTAAGGTGTTGTGTTGACTTAACATTTGTATCTAGCAATCCATTGGTGCCGTTTTAGATCTTTGATACCTGATGATGGTCTGGATATAGTGGACCTTCACCCAACATTTCAACCTGATTCAAGCATTCCTGTTTGTTAACCGAAGGCTAAAATATGACTTACCTTCCAATTTAGGATGACGGTAGCCTTGAGAAAATAATGGATCCAGAAGCAATTTAAGAACTAGTAATTACACCCATTTATCCCCAAATTTAATTAAGTGACAACACTAGCTATTTTGAATCTCCATTACCACTGACAATCTATAGTAAACTAAATAAAGCTGTTCGTGCCCAAAGAAACAAGTAAACGGCATACATGTTATGAATTAGATAACACATATTAGTTTTAATTATCAAATTATTTCCGGTGCACAGCCATGCGTATGAATCGCGCATAATGTGAACTAATTATTACACATTCAAGGTGTCCTACTGACTAAAGAACTACTGAACTAAATTTTAAACTGAATTAGTTTTAATGGAAAACTATAAACTGCGGTCTATTGAAGGACGCTAGATATTATGGTCATCCGGAATTTGTATTGGTGGCTTACAGATCATCTCTACAACTGCACTTTGCTTTGTTGTGAATTGTTGATTTTGCAAAGCCAACAGTGTAAGAGTGTAAACAATTGACGGTTTAAGTGCCAACACGTATAGATCTACTCTAATAATTTACAATTATACTTTGGGCTACTCATTGAATCCTGACTTGCTCGCATGGAAAAATTAAAATTGATTTCTAAGGATTTTCTATGATGCAAAGAAATACTGCTTTGCTTTTAAACAATAAGCCAAATATTAAATTCCTATATTAAAGCTCCCCATAGGTAAAGCGCAAAGATTCAAAATCGCTAAACAACAACTTGAAACGATGTATAAAACAAAGACGTTACTACAGAGCGTGTAAAACATTTACAATTTCAACTACCACAAAACATCATATGTTTCCGAAAAAACGCAGAGCTTTCTTAGAATGTAAGCGGGTTCAAATTTCGAGAGTACTAAGCTCAAGCTCTCCTAGGGCCTGATTTGAACCTATCAGCATTAATTAGCTGGGTGTAGTCTGAAGATAACACTACCTAAACATGTACATATTTTCTCTACCTTAAATAGGTAGAACCTCTCTTATGATACCTCACAGCTTCCCTTATATTGGAGTTGCAACAAATACGATCATTCTTTTGTTGATCATGTTTGGGAAATGCTCCCTTACGTACTGCTCGTTACTCAAAGCAGTAAAGTTTTCTTATTCCAAAAAGCTATTTGTCCGCCAAAGCCGCAAAAAAATCCCTTCTAGTTTAGATTTTTTGGACACAAAAGAAAAACTCTTTAAAAGGCTCAGTCCAGCTTCCTAATCAAAGATTACACCATTGACAAAATCTTTAACATGTATAATACTAACTTTTAAATACACAACAAATATACTATATCACAATTTAAGAGCAAGCAAATATTCCCACTTTAAAGTTACATTTATAATTAAGTCATCTAAACAACGCAATGTATCCAATTACAAGCAATGTCATAGGCATTGTGAACATCCTTAAATGAGCAGCAGAAGATGACGGCCAAAACCACACTAAAACAAAACACATCTATTAAATTTATTGCTACTGCTTGAGAATATGTAACATTCATACAACATCAATAACCATGTGTGGTAGAATGATAGTTGAATCATGTCGAACCATTAATTATATTTCTGAAATTGAATTAGGATGGATGAGAAATGAACGCTCATTCATATGAATTTGCACAACAAAATAATAAAATTACATCTGGGGAGTAATTTTGGCTTGCTGATGAGCACAACAATTCTGCTCTTTGATACCATTGTGCGAAACAGTTCCACGGGTCTCATGCGTTGAACTTGAATATCAAGCCATTCTGTCAGATTAGGGCCTGTAATTCCCCCTTACATTATTAGCTGCAGAATTTCACATTTGGTGTTTCAGGAGATAGGCAGCAGCACTTCAAGCTTTATTGTTTAACGGTAAACAATACTTCCATTTTGTTGTTCGTTTTTCTCAAAACCTACTCGTTCGCGACGCTATCCAATCAGGAGATCCTCAGAAAAGTCCTGTATGACCACGTCTCAAAGGCCTCCAATCCCTTTTAGGTTTTCCCAACACATACAGTAAAACTGGATACACGCAAACATGCTAGTTCTTAGGTCAGCGTCATTAATTATAGATTCAAACTTTAACTCATATATTACTATTAATCAGTAGTACTCTTGAAAGCAACCTGCAAGAGCTGAGCTACAAATCTATAAAAATGCAAATAATTACTTGGCAATACCAATTCCATTTATTCCGGGACTTTCAGATCAAATTAAACGAGTAGGTAAAAAATTTAATATTAGGACTATCTTCAAAACTGAAAATACAATTAGAA
>NW_026018508.1:9367635-9371086 GCF_020466585.1 Dendroctonus ponderosae
ATCAATCTGTAATAAAAGACGTGAGGAAATTCTGTCTTTTTTAAAGACAAAAATTTTTGAGGCGAAATACCCAAAAAGAAGTTTGTAAAAATACCAGTATATTTTAGTATATTAATTAAGTAAATTTATTTACTTTAAAAAATATTTTACGTCTGGAAAGTTTGAACTCTCAACAAGGAAACCTGAAGGAGACTAGGCGCTTTTGGAATGTGAACATATAGAAGTTAATAAGGATGCAAACGAACAAGTTTGCGAAACACGAACAGAGAAGTGCAAGATTTCTTTACTGTCAAAAAATAGAAAAAGTTTTAATATTTGGCACAGATCTGTCGCAATTTCTTATATGACATTCTGCAGCTACTCATGCTAGGAAAAAGCACGGGTTCTAAAAATGTCCACGGCGTAGGATCACATGACTACCCAATCTACAAGAATTTCTTGATTTGCCATTTAAGAAACTATTTCTCACAGCTGTATCAAATATTAGAGTAACCGTACTGATCAGCCACCTCCACTGGGACGTTGACTCCAAGACGAAGAGGATTTTCGAAATAAATCGACCGGTTGGTCTTTTGGACATACAAAAATGGAGAAAACATTGCATATAAGTCTATCTATAAATCCCTGGTTTACTAAAACTCTTTCGTTGAGTTTGGTTCACCTTGTTACTTCTTTTAATATTGAAATGTTTACTCTTCTTCAATCACTGATTATTTGTATTTACTATTAGAGAAATGTACGTATTTGATAAGAATAAAAGTTTGGTTTTACTTACGAGTTGTTTCTAGAGGTGGCTCAATTGAGCTTTCATAATATCTACTATCATAAAAGCTGTCTCTGGATAAAGAGGGTGGAGCCCCAGTCGTAGGAGGCCACTCCTGCTGATGACTTTTACTACGTTTGTCTATTAGCTCCACAGTTACTTGGGCAGTGTAGTAGTAAACATTATATATATTAGTTAAACATTGCACTCTCATACGTTTATTCTGGAATGCCTTTTTGGGTAGATGATGTCGAATGCTCGATGTAACTCTAAAATATAACAAAATTGTGCGATATTAAAAATGCCTTACTAGTTGGGGAATTAAATTTAAAACATTACCGACATTTTCTGTAGCCCTACGTTGAACATATAGTACCTACAACAAAAATGGACTTACGTGACGGAGTTATCAGTTTTGTCTATACTGCGGCTCAATATTTGCTGTTTTTTACTTTGATGTCCATTAATATACCAAGTAATATTTGCCGCTGGATACGAGTGTTCTGAGGTACAATTAGCTCGAAATATTTCATCTTCCAGCGAGTATCTCTTTTTAATACCAGTTATATAGGGTGCAGTCCTTGGGACCTCTACCACCTTAAAAAAACGAATCTTATATCTGAAGAAAGTCACTTAGATATTTTCAACCGGTGAGCCATCATTTTGTCAATTTAAGATAAGTCTCGGTATCAACACCTTTTTGCGTGAATCACATTGATGACAAGTGGCTTGAAAAAATCTGGACAAATAGTATTTCTGAATTCAGTGGGTCTTTAGAACTATTTAACAGTAACAGTTTAGAGTAACGATTTAAAATTGTTAATTAGTTATTTAGAGTAACAGAATAAACGGTTCTGCGACTTAGAACGAGTTGTTGAAAGCCTCAATATCCGATGATATTCGAAAGAATCCGCAGATGTTTTGTAAGTTCGCAGAAACTTCTCGTATTGTCTGCTTCTTTATCATCGTCATGATCGAAATCTGCATCTTAGAGGAAGGACTGGATAGCGCAAGTCTTAGAGCAAGCTTTTTTGGAATGTCGTTCCTATCTTTCATATGTTTTTGGAGCATATTGATACCGTTACGATATCTTCTTATTCTTCTTCTTAAGGTGCCTTATCCCTAAGAACGTTGGCCATTACATTTTGCCATTTAATCTTAATTGAATCAGCTCCAAATAAGGCAATGGATGTCATATTTGTCCATAGCATGGCAGGTTCTTAAGCCAAGAGTTGCGGCTTGATGGCGGGGATGATTAGTATTATGATTAGTCGGAGCAACTTATTTTTGGCTTCTCATAATATGGCCAAAGTATTGTCTAAAGTTAAAAGTAAAAACATATTCTTCTTGCACCGATTGTTAGTATTCATTGTCACCATATGCTAGTATTTTTCGAAGTTTAACGCAGGAAACGCTTCTGAGTATCTTAATAACACTGTTTTTCAGTAACTTTGGTGCTTTCAGCATGAAGCTTACGTAAAGCTGTTAAACCAAGTGAAAATACAAAAACTTCTTATGCTCCAAACAGTCAACAAAAAAATGGAAATGAAAATTGTTGAAGTACGTATCAGCCGAGCTCTTAATTACAAACCCGTGAAAGTTTCGCACAGTATTTTTCAAAAACCAAGAATTATCACCAGTACAACCAGTAGCCAAGTACAGGGCGTACGCCGTTTACCGTTAGTAATGAAGCAGGTGAATTAAATTTTCTAATGAATTTAGAAGAATTTTCAGAGGAATTCCGGCAATTTCGTGGCTTATTCTATCATGCAACTCTTCAATATTTTGTTGCCTATTTTTGTGAACCGCATTTTTAACATCGCCCCACAGAAAAACAGGCAAGTGGGGTCAAATCGGGAGACTGAGCAGGCCATTCAATTTTCCCTTGCGACCGATGCTTTTCTCAGAAAACGTTCCATGGAGATATTCATTTGTTTGTACTATGCGTCTAAAATCCCATATCCTATAATCATTAATATTTCTTTGTTGAATTAAAGCAGATTAATAGCCCAGATTAAATATGTTACTTTAGTTTCACCCGTAAATAGTTAAAGCGTGTCCAAATTTGTCATATGCTTATTTAGGGGTCAACTTGTCGAAAACGCTTAAATATCGGTATGTGATATGTTAAAAAAATAAATACTTGCTTCAGCCAAAAACTAGTGTAACGGCTTATTTTAGCTTCTTTTCAATCTCTAATAAAGTGCACTTATATACCCACTAAAACTCCCTTTAATTCAGGTTTGTTAAGTCACCTGAAGTTCGGCGGTCTGCATAAGTGTATAAAAGCTGGGCATTTCAGCCGTAACTTCGCAGCTAAAAGGACCACTGATTTCCCTGGGAACATTTTCTAAAACGATCTTGGTTGGCTGCGATTCCTTAGATTTTACGTGAATTCCTTCTACAGGAAATATTTTTACAGACTCTTTGTCCTTTGGCGTAAAGCGGAAAAACTCCCATTCCCCTCGATACCTAAAATCGAAATAAAACAATAAAATATTTTATTTAACATATAAAAATTATCATTTAACATTTGTCATACATTTTTATAACATTAATGTTTCATAAAATAACATCATAATAATAAATTTACATTGTATGTACTTTCCTGACTGTGTTTCAATTCCAAAATTAAAATCAAATCCTGGGTTCTTCAGTCATTTATTGTTCATTTATCAATTTAAAAAA
>NW_026018508.1:9372085-9395373 GCF_020466585.1 Dendroctonus ponderosae
TCAATGTACTAACATAGAAATGTAAGAAATGAAGATATGCTTCAGCGAATAAGGTGCAACATTCAGAAGCTGGACGAAGATGCGGTAAGTCAATGCCAAACAATTATTGGTAGGAGCGGAAAGTCGGATTGAGGACTATAGAGAATAAAAGACAAAACGGCAAATAATTAAGAAGCCACGTTGATATGACCAGACAGAAAAAATCACGGGAAAAGAGCAGCTGCTGGAAATAAAGCTGGAAACTGCTGTACGCAAGCACTTCGAGCAAGAAATACGATCTTGCACAGACCCTGTGGAACCTCATGAGAATTAAACTTGTCTTCTCAGCTTCATAATATAGCTCCAGAGGAAGAGTAGCTATACACTAACATCTACTAGAACTTCATGTCTACCAGTCCTAACCCACATAACACCGCCTGACCTCCGATGCAAATCTGCTCTCGTTCGAGAACTTAACAGAAAACGAGAAAACCTCCAGCTGCTCATCCAGTGCCATTTTCGTCCTAGATAGAAGAAGAGTGCGTTTCATATTAATTCAACTTAGACCTCTAGAAAGAGGAATGGAGATAATCCTGCCCAGTTCTATGCCAGAATCCGCCGTGCATATACCAAAAGTCACCTAGTTATAAACGCACTGGATGCGGCAGATTCATAGACTCGCTTCACCAAAGTGGCACAAAATACCACCCTGAAGAAGTGACTGCTAAGCAGCGCTTACAAAACTGACTTCAATGATTTCCCGAAGGCGACCAATGGAGCGAAAGATTACCTTTTCCAAGCAAAAGCCTATGCAAGTCTTACATACATGTGTTATGATGCCACATGATAAATAAGTCCATACTTTACTGAAAATTGAACCTGTAACGTTACGAAAACATTTTTGAAAATGAAAGATTACTCACCATTTAACTGAATACAACTTTTCTCCTTCTAGGTCAAACAAGCATTGAAGTTCTACATCGGTTCCTTTAATTACGGCTCGCGGAACAACAATGTGTACATCACGCAAACCAGCAGTCTCTAAAACAATGCATTAATTGTATATATTATCCGATAAAATTGTAAAGGCATTTGCAAACGTTGTGAATGCCGGATTCAAATTAATAAAACTTACGTTCTTAGAATAGTTTACAAAGAAAAATTTTAGTCCATTTTAATTAAAATATTTTTTTTTATAAATAAATTATTGATTATATAAAAACTGAGATCCAGCTGTGAAAACCAACAAGATTAGATGGAACCAAATATACCACCAAGACGATTTCTATGACAGCGGAGAAATACAAGACATGGCACATCTCAGGAATTGCCTAAAATGTCCCAACACCTGCTCTCGCGTTGATTTATGGAGTTCTGAACAGAACGCCATTGGCGTCGCCCAATAGTGGACGAAAAGAATATGAATTGTTGCTTCGGACACAAAAAAAAATAAATTTTTGCTGACTGAACTAAAGAATGCCAAGACCACAACCGAGAAGAGAGTCATTTAACAGGCATCATTTTTAAGAAATTCCAATTCCAAATTTCCCGTTTCACCTGATTACCTGGATTGGATGGATCATCTGATATTACAAATTTGAAACATCTAATTTTCGACAACTCTTCCTTTTTTATACATTATAATTACTAACGAATTTTTATTTGCTGTGGAAGTTGCTTCAACGTTTAATGAAAACCAAATTTAGTAGAATTTTTACAAACGTGTTTAGAGTAACTGAAGTTTGCTTGTTTTAAATTGCCGACTATACATCTTTAAAATAGTAATTAAAGGAATATATATCAAGAGTGACCTTTAGTCGGTTTTTGCCTGTGTAAAGCGTTTCGAATGAAATACTCTCGACAAGAGGGTTATTGGAGCGTTTAGCAAAACATCACGTTTCCCAAGGGCTATCGGCAATCGTATAATAAAGGGAAACGTGACTCTTCTTGGCTATTGAGAGCAAAACGCCAATCAAATTCGGTTTATAGAGATAAGTCTGAAAGGGACAAGTCAAATTGCAGCTCTCAGGGAAAATGTGATCAGTTGGATAGTAGACATAAGTTAGTTATACTGTAGTGTGCCAATCCGGTTACCTATTCAAAATTAACTACTGCATTTGTCGAAAGCACATTTTCTTAGAATTGTTTCAAACCAACAGTTGTTTATATTTTACGTACAATTTTTCAGCATTCCTGCTGTTCTTGGTTTCAAAAATAGGCTAAACTCAGATAAACATGATTTGCAAAAAATATTCCTTCATTCTCTGCAGCACTTATTTTCTGTACTGCTGAATTATTTATTTGAACTAATTTATTAACGTGCAACTACTTTCAATACTTTCAAAGATCGGCGTTTGGAGCGTTTTTGGTTTGGTTGTTGTTGACTTGGTTTAGTTGAACTTAACGAAGTTCGAACGTAAAAATTTGTCTTTGGAAATATTGTCATGCGAACAGGAACTTTCTACAAAAATGTGAACAATAAACAAACTGCAATCGAACTGCCGAGTAAATTGCATCAAGGAAAACGCGAACAAGCAAATTATTATATAATATTTATTCTGTAGTTCGATCACCTTTTTCTCGAAAAAGTGTATGAATATTCAGTTTGCTACCGACAGTGTCGTGTCAATCGCGTTTTAGGAAATATGGAATCATTGTGGGTCTTATCCTACCTGATAACTGCAGAATTAAATTTCTCTATTTGAAGTCGATTTTAATTGTGTGTAGAGTGAAGGGGTAGTGAACTTTTCCAGCATTATAGTGTAGAAAATGGACGATGGGGCGCCAGCTTGTAAAAATCTGCTAAAAAGCTCTAATTTATAAATCTTTAAGCTTGAACTGAATTTAGTTTTCCGACAAGCTACTGAAGTTTTATGGATTCTTTATCTTCATTTCTCTCTCTTTGCTTTGCTTATTTCAAATAAGTTTGCCTTTGGACAAATTTCCTGCTATACTAAACACATGTTCTTCTTTGTTTCCAGGTGGAACTACCCAGCTTTTGGTAAGTCTAGCATTACTTTACCCTGGTTGACATGTATATGTAGAACTTTTAGTCACATATTCATCAACTGACTCGCAGGGTGAAGTTGGTATCGATTGAGCTATTGGTTTTTTCGAAATTTATTTTTAAACTTTCGGAATATTGGAAGAACCGCTTCATAGATGGAAATTTGGGTTCCAGTTTTATATTTTTTGTTAAAAATTGTCAAGAGTTCTCATTTTGCCTGTTTTGCTTTAAATTGCGAAATTGAAGAATCACTTCAGCCCCAGAGTTCGTTTTCATACCATTGGATAGAGAATCGGAAATTCGATACAGTTATAACCATGTGCGTGTGTCTGGTAGATATGTCAGAAAAGGCAGAATATTAGAGATTTAAGTGCAAGTTCTTCTACAGAATGTCAATTTTTCAAGTTTCTACCTGATTTAACTTGGAAGTTGGAATTTTCGATGGAAGAGTCTTCAGTTGTGTACAACCGTTCATTTTTAAATCACCTTTTAGAAAGCTCGCAAAGTTCAGGATTTGATGTGATTTAAATGAATTTTTGAAAGTTTGAAGAAATTTTGACATTTTCAACGCACTATTCTTTACTGAACGCACAACTCTGAACTTGCAGAGTATTTGCGGTTTCTGAGAAATTTATTTTCTAAACTCAATTTAAAATGTGTCACGCATTTTTTAGTGCCATGTTCCTTTAAATTCTGTGAAAACTTTCATAACTTTCATAGCTTCTCTACTAAACGCACAATTCTAAACTTGAAGCTTATTTCTAGTGTCTGAGTTGTTTGTTAAAACGCATCGCGTTTCACTGTGCAGCATCTTGAATTCCGCTTAGCATTTAACCCAGGGGCGAATTCGAGCCGTACCATTTCCAGAGCTGGTAACACATAGCAAAAAAATGACCATCACATTCTTTTTGAGTAACGTTTTACCAAATGAGTGACTGCAACACACTGTGCCGGTGCTTTGACTGCAACTCTTGAAAATTCACTGAGTTACCCATACCTAATCTATGTGTAATTGAGGTCAGCTAACCGACAATAGTTTTCATACCATTAGAAGTTGTATCGACAGTTTCTATTTTTGCGTAAATGATATGATTATGAATTGCAACCATTAGAATGCACCTGAAAGGGAAAAAGGATAAATGTTCTCTGGAATACATTTTTCCTCCAGACTTTTGCAAATATAGTTTTCGATATGTGCTACATAAACTGTTATTTCGGATCGTTGTTTAAAATTTTCTTCTTTTCGTAAATGTAAATGGACGTTATACATCAAACATGACTTGTTAAGCATGAACAATTCACAGAGCTTTTCTATAATAATTGTTTTAATAGCTTTTCCTACATTTATAAGTTATATTTTTTCTCATTACATTATATAACTAAATTAAAATAATATTAAATAGAGATTGAATATTTAAGCAATTGTCGGAGTAATAAATTGTCAATTTCTTTTAGGTAATAATCTGTTCTGCTTCTATTAAAAACATGGCCAGTAACAGGTAACTTCCTGGCAATTCGCTGAGGAAGGTTTGCCATTAAAACGATTAATGGGTTGGCGAGTGTCCAACTAGATAGGTCGAACGCCAAAAGCCTAGCATCGTATAAATTATATGAAGACCTAAATAGTTTGAGTTCAGCTCTATGAGGGTCTAGAGATAGTAAAGCTTATAGCGTATTTAAATAACGGTTTAGCCTTAGAGTTATATGGAACGTTAATAACTCTCACGTGCAAAATTAACGTGAAACTCTGATATAATGAACTTGAATAATTATATGAATGTCGGAGGACTGCATCCGGCTGTATAATTTAGCTTCAATTGCGAATTTCAACTTGTAGTTAAATTGGCTTTGCTTTGTCTTTGTCTCTACATAGATATTAAAACGTCCCGATTAACAACAACAAAAAAAACTGTCATCATTTCACAAATACAATAAGAGTACCTGAACCCCCTGTCAGGGTTCCTGAGTCCTTATTTCATATTCTGTTGATGCTTCGAATTCTTGTTGATGCATTTTGCTATTGGACTGGAATGAAACTGGATATGTGGAGAATACAGATACTGCATCATTAAATTTGTTTTTTCTTATTACACATATGATTATAGTTTAAATGTATTTTTTCGTCTCTCCTCTTTTCAGATTTCCAACGGGTCCATTCATAAACCCGTACTTTTGCACACATTAATGAATTCAAACATATCGTCGTTTCATGAAGACTTCGGAATAAAGGTTACATAACTTTTGTCAGTTTATTACTCGAATATACCAGGCTGAACATTACAAATAAAACTTTGCGAAACTTGCTTGAAGTTAAGTTCATTTTCTAATGAAAAAAATAATGCGTGTTTATTAGTTTCTATGAAAAGGCACAGCCGTAATCATGTTTCCAGACATATACGTGGCTATCAACATATCATAATTCATAACTTTGTATGACAATGACGAAAAATCATCTCGTGGATCATCGTTGGGAAACGTCTAAATCGGTTAAAACTTTTACTTGATATACTCGCGAATCCCGTGTGTTGCTTATCATAAGGAAAATGGCTCTACGGAAGAAAGTGAAAGTTACCAACAAGTTAAACTTTCCGCCTCTGAATAGCTCTGAACTTTGCTTATTTTGTCCTGAAACTTTCGGTATAACGAAACACAGTTACATTAGATTCGAAATGTTAATACTGAAACTCATAATTTTTTTATAAAATCATTATGAAGTGGCATGTTATGTGTGGTTCTGTGATCTGTTATGTTATCAATGTACTATTTTGTTATATTTTTATATTTTTTGGATACATGATGAAGACAGCATACAAGTATTATTGGTTCGAGAACTCAATTAAAAAACTAAGATTTAATTAAGAAACTTTAGGTTTATCTTTAAACTTCTTTGTGTAACTATGGGGTTTCAAGGGGGGACGTTTGAAAATGAAATGTATTACTAATTATTACATTTGGGTCATATGCTTGGTAGCAGCACCTAGCTAAATGGTAGAAGTGATTGAAATAAAAGGAATCTCTTGAAGTATTCCAAAGAATATCGCAGTACCCTTTTGATCATGTGCTTACGGGACACCCTGTATATTGTTTAAAGGCAGATTCCCATTTGTATTAAACTATCATCGTTAAGCGAAAGTCAGAAAATACTTAATTACATGTTTTTGAAAAATAATCAAAGATTGGTTGGCTTGTTTAAAATTCTTAAAATAAAATTTGGGGGGACTTATTACAATTTTGAATTGCGTTATTGCTTGAAAATTGTGCAAATTCACACTCATGTAACTAAAGTTGTAAACTTTGCATTGTCATTTGGACTGTATGCTAAAATTATTGCAAGACAATTCAAAACGATTGCTAATCTTCCTATCTAGCTATGTAATAAGAAATACATTCAAAATCCTTGAAAGTCTTGAGTAGTCGAAAACCCACCTTTGAAATCATTATCTCATGCTAATATGCATTCTAATTCAAATTTCCAGCACCCAATTAATAACAAAGCAAGTGGGCGGACAGTTATTACAGGAATTAAAGTCACTTTGTTAGTTTGCGACCATTCCTTTGCGAAATAATTTATGGAATGTCGGCGCTAGAGGAAGCCACCACAAGGCAGTTTTATCTGAGTTGTGTTTTATAACTAGTTCAAGAGATAATAATGAGCCTCGGTGCCTTTGGTGTTATAAAGTAACGGTAGAAACTAGTGTGTTTTTAGGCCGTGGTAAAATGGAATTTCTTTCTGACGTTTCGCAAGCACGACTGGTTTGCATCTTCAGAGGTGGTTTGTTTGAACGCTTATACTGTTCTATGCTTGAACGCTCACACTCACATAAATACTTGTCACTCAATTGCTGATTATTTAGATAGTCAAAATCGACGTTCGAAGAACATCTGAGACGAACCATTTGGTTATAAACCGAGTTTATATAGATCCGTATACTAGTCTCATTCTTCCAAAATATTTCTCATTTAGATGCAAATGTAGGTGGAATTAAATTTCGCACATTTAACGCGACATACAGACTGTGAATTTCAGGACACTTTACGGCATACTTTATTTAAAATGAACTTTTACTCTTCCTGCTTTATTAGATAAAATGTTTTACGTACCTACAGGATTTCCACTTCATATACTTTTACACTGTCATTTTGATTTTCTTTCTCTTAACCGCTGTAGAAGATGAAACTCCTGTTTAGAATTAATCGAACGGCTTACTAATAGTCTGCTTACAACTCACGTATCTTATTTCATTATTATCAACATTTGGAATTTGCAAGTTTTCCATTACGACAATCTGATCTTAAGAAATTGATCTTAGGAAATCTTCATTGTTGCATGCGTTCATCTGCATGTGTTTTTATGCGGCTAGTTTTTCCACTTATTAAAATTGGTAGAGTAGGTACTATATTACTATATGGAGCTAAAAAAACGATTGTATGTAAATTTGAAAATTTAATTTGCAGTGATCAAAATTAGTAAAAATTTACCACCATTTTTTAAAAGCTGTTTGGGGACTGTGGTGGATCTAACACATGAATCGAAGATTAAGACATTGCATATTAGCATGATTGTTTGGTGCATAGTATTGGTAAAAAGCTTTTCTAACTCATTTGTTAAAGGTTTAGCTTCATAACTGTAATCCTAGACTATATTTCTCTATATGAAAATTTGAAATCTATCTATAATACTACACTTTCTTCAACGTTTTTCAATCAAGTTCCATAAATCCTTAAGATTCCATTTACTTCAGTGCTCTACCTATTGTAAATTTTGATTAGGAACAAGAAACCTTAAATTAGATCGATGCACATAAATAGCGATTATTCCGGTGAATGCTCCACAGCTAATGCAATAATACCAAATCAATTAAGTTTCTCCATAACTTAAAATCATAAGCAGTGTTTAGTAAGTCTCGTCAAGTCAGAGTCAACATCAACGCATAAATACCTAACTGGAAAATAGGAATAATAATTTAAAGCATATTGGTATTTTCATTAGTTAACTTATTTTTGCTACCTACACATAAATCGGGTGCAGCTCCAAGAATATTAAAATTTCGCTTATGTATTTATTATATGAGAGTTTCAGCTACGTGACCTCTGGGCTTGGTATATATCTGGGCTTATAATGGTAAATGGTTTCCCATTTGCTTACATACATACATAAATACGAGATCATTTTTTCCAAAAAACTACTCAGCTCTGGACAACTGCAGTAACTCTCAGAAGCAATATCTAAATTCATTTGATATTCGGCACACTAATTGTTCGCCAATTTTCAGTTGTAATTGTGTAATATGTGCTATACTTAAACTCAAGAGTTACCGAGAAATTTACTATTCAATCAATAATTAATAGCGTCAAATTTTTCCGAGTCGTTGTAGTCGTAAAAAAGATCAATTTATTTCAGCAAATGGAACAAGAATTAAATTAAGTCATCCAAATGTGTGCCTTTCACGGCTTAATCCAATATCCAGGGCGATAAATAAATTCTTCTTGCACGTTTTACACCATTTCCGAAGGTATGACCCTCACTTCTTTTAGAATCTTCTCTTTCGACTCCTGCCAGTACCAGATTGTTTGGCCTGTCAGCAAATGTTTTGAATTAAGGTGACCCCACATAGGGAAATCTATCGGAGTTAGGTCTGGCAATCTAGGAGGCAATTGGGAAATTCAATATGTCCTGTCCTCATCCACCGATTGAAAATGGTGGATCGACACCCTTTGGTACAGTTAATCAAACCAGGTGTTAATTTTGCACTAAAAATTTAGATCACTTTAATTTCCTTGAAATTTGAACGAGTGTTCGAAAATTCTATTAACATAAGCTTTGGCAACTATATGAAAAGTTAAATAGCATCTTTCATAATAAACATTCAGACAATTTAGTACATTCACGCTCAAGGCCTCCGGGTAATGTTGGAAGAAGCCAAGTTAAGGCTGCGTTATGCGAATCTCGGGAGAATATTTTACGCTTTTTATGGTTTTATTTCCGTTCATTACGGCTGTTATTATCTCTTTGATTTCCTTGTAATTATTACCATTCTTGCGCTCATTTTTCACTTTAACGTTAGCTTCCTCAAATTCCGTCCGCGCGTTTAAAATTAGCTTGTTTCACAAAATTGATGCTGCGATTGACGTCACTGGAGACGTTTTGCACATGTTGAAGAACTTCTGATTTCTGCTGCCCTGGCTTTTAGATCATTTGATGGTTAGAGAAAAGTGCTTTATTTACCTCTGAAGCAAGGGCGCATCCAACTTTCAAGCCAGGGGAGGGTCATGAAGTAGATATTCAGTCAGAACCGGCTTAGATTCAATTACAGTAATAAATGTAATTAAAAAGTACTGTATTGTTATATGCTGTAGTAATTTTAATCAAATCACAAAATCAATTCCTTTCTTCTATGGTCTTCTCACAAAACGAATTATGACTTCCTCTGTTACAATCGGTATGGTTTTGTGAACGTGGATAAGTGTCAGTTCAGTTAAGCGCTCTTCTGGTATTGAAGCTCTAAAAAAGAATCGGAAAAAAGCTGATTCGAGAACTCGTGTAAAAATAAAGTTACTTATTCCACCACTCTTAATGAGACGTGCAGATTGAATGTGGCCCTTCAAACTTTCTTATTCAAATGGCTGGTACGGGAAATTAACAAAATACGTCATCAGTCCTTTCTTCATAGACTGCATAAACAGTATGATTTGAAACCAACAGGGCGAGTGCGCTCGATTATTCGATATCTGCTAACTGAAAGACTAAAGTTTGAATTCGGAGTGGATCTTTATAGTTTGTTCAAGCGTAGTACGAGTTTTTTGAGGATAAATGAATATGAAATGGAGGATAGGGCGGCAGCTTGCAGAAAGCTGATTAACTGGTACCATTTGCCTTGAAAAATCGTCTTTTGGACCGTCCTCTTTTTATGTTTTTCGAGTTTTGTCGCTGTCTTGAATGATTGTTTCTATGTGAGATACATTTTGTTCGCAGCTCTATTGATTTTTTCCATCATAATGTTCCTAAGACACAAAAAACATTTGCTTGCGTAATCTGCCATAAAACAAACCGTTGAATATGCAAGATTCGTTATATTAAATTTTAATTAAAATGTCATCGTTATATTACAGCTACTGTTAAAAACGTTAAAACATAGAAAATAAGATGTGCCAGAAGTACCGAGGAAATTTATTTCCTGAAAATTACACAAAACCTGACCTAAATTGAGTAATGTTAGCAAGGAAAACACATACATATAACTGATACATTCATTGTAAATAAGGCATTAAGATTCGGTGCAGTTTTTCAGTTTTGTTTAGATTTGAATCTCACGTAACATAAATAACCCGAAACATAAAACTGATTGACACGGAGTTGGCCTATACTGACATCATGATGAAGATCAACAAGTACATTTTTGATAGCAAAACCGGCTCTTTAGCAATAGCGCTCATTAATTTCTGCGAAGATATATATCAGCATACATTATTAATCTTGGGGTTTTGACTTGCAACCCTTCATATTTCATTCATATTGATGAGACGGGACAGAGCAAGCCAGGCAAGTTTTCCCATAAAAAATATGGATCGAGATGACGTCGACGAATTCCTACTTCCTGCATTATACGATGCCTTTATCTTGTCTTACAAACGACTTGTAATTTATTACATCGTTCCGTCGCTCGAAAGACATTATTGAAGCTAGGAGAAATATATTGAAGCATTGGGATTAGGGATATTTCAAAATAATCAGATGGTTTTATGTCAACTTTTTTGGATACTTTTATAATGTGTCTGAATGACTCCCACAATTATCTAGATAATAATCCAACTTATCCACCAATATTTGGTTCATTGGTTTATGTACAGTAATAATTTTTATTTGTAGAGAAAAGTTCAGAAAATTGTATTCCCACTAATGGTTCGGTTAATAAAGATATATTCTTCTAGTTTACTTCCAGTATTTGAGGGGCATCTAAAATAATACTTTGGTGATTGTGAAATGTGTGTAACTTTTTATTAATTCTTTTTGTCATGCCGTTTCTATGCCAGGTAAAACTCGATTGAAGCAAAAAAGTGATCCGGAATATTCGTACTACATCAAGGTATTTGAGGAATCATCAAAACACTTGAACAGGATGACGATGTTCTTACTTGATTCCACTTATTGCAAGCTTTGTGAAGTATAAATATTTTAAATAGAAGCAAACCGGACCTTTCAGTATAATGATCGAAGAACATTTAACACAACAATAACAATAGTTGATTTTTCTCAATGAGTGGCTAGTAAGATGTATTCTTTAATTTGCATACAGGAAGCTAATGAAAAAATAGGAATGTAATGAAAAGATGCTTTTCCAGCATTCTTATCGACAACATAGGCTTAATTTTCTCTAGTTATCAAACCTTTTCTCTCGGTTAAAAGAAATGAAAGAAATCAAACACATCATTGAAAAATTCCGAAATTTTCAAGCAGTCCCATGCACATTTATCAGTTCTATTCGCTTTGCCTATAGATGTAAATAGGGGGCATAGGAAACCGATAAATCGGGCTCTGTTTCGGTCGTTAAAGCGTTGAACTGGTAGTTGAAAGCAGAACCTATATTTCCAGAATCCATAAAATTCAGAGATTTTGTACATTTGTATATCCACTTCCTCAGAGTACCCAACTTCTTTTATGATTTAGCTACGATGAGCACGGAATAAACTATGAAATATGCTATTCGTGCAAACTAATTGAATTAATACACATGTCGGGGTAATTTAGACATATACCAATGGGTCTTATTTTATATATTTAAAATATTCTCCCATATTTGCGCTAAGAACTTCTTAAGTACATTGATGCGTTCACTTTACGTGCAGGCACATTATTGGAAAAAGTGATTTATTTGAGAAGACCAATGCAAAATGTAATTTTTTGTATCCCACTATATAAACATGTTGCATTGAAAAAGGGGATTTAGTAAAATAAATCTTTCAGTACCTATAACATTATGTTGCATAACGATGCTTATATTGCAAATATCGTTAGAAAGGGACTTAAAATATTACTCATAAAAATGTTCATAATATCTAGTGTAATTCAAATTTAAAGTAATATGCAGGCTTTTAAATTATAGTCAGATACTTAACGTCTTCTTGGGATATGACCAATAGTAAAATTACATTTGATTCTAACAGTTTTGAAATGAACAAAACATTTGCAACTGCAGACAGAAGGATATACTTGCGGGTCACAACAGCCCACATTTATCTTGGCTTAAACTAGGAATTATAGCCAACGGATTAACATATAAAGTAAACATTTATAGTCAAGTCGGTTAATTGTTATAAAAATTACTCAGTACTCTGAGTTTATTGAGGATTGATGGGTAGAAAATGGAGAATGGGGCGCCAGCATGCACAAAGCTGGTATGACCGAATTCTAATCTATAAATCCTTTAGTTTAGACCGAATTTAGTTTTTAGAGAAGCAACTGAAGATGATGCAATTTTTTTTCTCTCCATTTTCTCTGTTTATTTCAAATAATAAAACTTTTGACTAAGTTTCTATAATACTACAGAATGTTTTTCTTCCCTTCCAGGTGGCACGATGCAGCTTTCGGTAAGTTTGGCATTACTTTGCCCCTGGTTACCATGTAGATATAGAACTTTTAGTTCCATATTATTAACTTGTATTTTATCATATTGCTGCATGCCATATTTATTCGACAAGGAACGACAAAGGACGTTCGGCATTATGGATTGAATTTTAAAATTTTTCAAATTTGTGTTCTGTAAAACTAATTAAAACTCAGACATTATACGTTAACGCATGAAGTTCTCTAGAAAAGATTCTTTTAGTATGTAAAACTATTAACTTTCTGTTGTGAACTACACTTTTTATTGTCCTGGAAGGTAACATGCGTCATTTGCAGGCTTTTTTCTTTAAATTACATCTTAAATTGTTATCATCCAAGCAGCGCTCTTCAGGCTGTCAGGGGTCCAAATTGAGATTTTCACCAGACGAACAGCTACGCTTTTTTTTTGAGAAAAAATTGGAGATTTAAGTGATTTCGTTTTGTAGAAGTAGAGAGCAACCAGGAGTGTAATTTTTCTCGGCTTTTTTGAAATTATAGCGCACTTATTTTCGTATGCTGTTGAATTTTCTTCGAATAAATTAGTTAACTTTTTCAAGTGCTTCTCTTAACTAATAACAGCCTTATTGACTACAGCAGAATAGAAGGTTCCGCATCAATCTGAGGCAGTAATGGAAACATAAACGCAATACATACTGTTAAATAAGGATTTTGACCTTATTTAACCTTAATTGACCTTAATCGATTTTTATCAACAGTATAAAACATGTAAAATTTGAATTATAATTTTATTATTGTCACTACGCTAAGAGCATTGATGAAAGAAGGGCACTTTAGACCTAACGGCCCATTTTAATAAACAAAATTATTCGATTTAATTTAGAGATGATCGTCATTTGGAATATTTAGCTGCAATTAAATTCTGCTTTATTTTTCATGGACACACACAAAACGACAATTATAGTAAGACCACAATTTAAAAAAATGTGCCTCTATAGGCAAAAAATTCTCCTCTCTTCAAAATTCGGGTACTCGGCCTTAAATGCACTGAAAATTTTTTAGACTGAGAATATTTTGCTTGAATAATCGCCTATTCGACATTAAAGTCTTCATCAATGTCAAGTTTTTCAAGTAATGTTAATGTTAATCAAGTTAGGTTGCACACTTTCCGAGTTCCATCTCGTGTCACTCCCTTGCTGTTTTGAGGTTGAAATAGTTTTTACAGCCAGGTCTTTGGGCATTTTGGGCGTTTTCTTTTAGTTTAAAATAAAATAAAATTCTTATGCAAGGATTTCGTCTGGCATTTCAATCCTCACCCACGCGGTATTTATATTTCAGACCGTAGATATATTTAACCCATTGAACCCAACCATTGACCACTTTCGAATAGGCAAATATACAAGTGTTTGACATTGAAGAAAAGCAAACTGACTAAAGTTTCTCAATTTCACCTAAATAATTTAAAGTATTTTCATCAATACGGTTCAAACACACATATTGCACCCGGTATACCCCACATATTTGCGACACATTTAATATGTATGGTAATATCTTGCGACTGGATAATGCGACATGTCAATATGAGGTTTAACAGTTGTGAAGATGTTTAGTATTCAAGGAATTTGGCTGAACTGTCGACGAAAATCCTGTTACAAATTAGTCTTTTTCTGCTAATATTTATGTACATAGTATTTTAGGTAGTTTTGTTTCCGCTGGTCGGTACAACTCAACCAAAAACATGTTAAAGTTTAATTAGAAATATGTTGAATTTTCGGCATAGTTAGTCGAAAGGTAACTTAAATAGCTGCCAAACTTTTCTGCATTCATCTTCACAACATTTGTTGAATTATTGAATTCAGAACCAAAGGTTATAAAAATATATTACATATTCTTCAATTTAAATTTAATAGGTTTTACGATTTACCCGGTTGCTCAAAAAATATGTATCTTCAAAAATTTTTAACGCATGCATTTTTTTTCTGTAATTTGTATTGTATTCAGTAATGTGTGTTTTTGCAGAAGTAATATACGATGAAATAACCTGAAAACTGCTTCAAATTAATTTTGGTTCTTAACCCGATTATGTTTTAAACAAAATCCTTCTGTGTTAGTTAATAATAACAGCAGTAATAACCTATCAAATGATTCTTGTATAAAGCGCTTATAAATAAGTACAAAAGCGTAAGCGCACATTGAAAACTTACCTCGGAAGTATAACACTATTACAAGGAACCAAACAAATGCTACGTAACACATTTTGCAAATTTCGGTAATGTTTTGTCAAAGGTATTTGATCTTTAACTCACTAATACGCATTATGGAAACAAATCGCAACCGAACTATGTCTGAAATTCTGTCCACCGCACCGGGGTTTAGCTATGAAGAAATTCGGAAATACTCGTAGTTGAGATAGGGGAACTGTTTCCCCTTTGGAATGATGGCGATCTGGATATTCGGAAAATGCGACTGCGCTTCTATGAAAAATTCAAACTATATTCTGACTAATAAATTTTGGGGAGCAATGTAGATGGTTCACTGAGTAAGGCGCAACCGTTTTTGTTAGATATGCTCATGCATAAGGGGCAAAACATTAGTTTGCTTGTTAGTTTCTGTGACCTCTGCGAACGTGCTAAACTGCAACAAACTTTATAATTGCTCAGATAAAGTTGCTCTATGGATACCATATAATATTTTAAAAATTTGAATTTAATCTGACTTGATTTTACATTTAATTTGTCAAACCATATAGTGAATATTATTTTTGGTTGTCTAAACTTTTCTGAACTCCAGCTTTTCGTATTGTGTTCGTAATATTCCCACTAATTTAGTTCGGACATCAAATTAGTTTAGACAGAGAACTTTTTTAGATTTATATATTACGTGTCCGATAGAGTCCATAAAACTTCATAACTATTTTCAAATAACAGGTTTTGGACTGCATTAAAACTTTTTTATATGGCATCCTCAGAAATGTTTAGTATATTTTTATACGGGGCTTTCTAAAAACAACATTATATACCTAGAAGGCGCACGGGTCGCAAAATCACGTTATTTGAATATTACGACTTAACTTAACCGTAAAATTTACTAGATGTTCAAAGGTATTAGACAGCAACATATCGATGGATAATTTGCACACGACAATCAGGGCTGACTTGGTCTGATTGGTTTCTTACAAACCTCGCAAAGCTAACAGTGTGTTATAACAAACCTCTTACGTGTGAATTTAATATTTTTGGGGAACAAATGGTACGTCGGTTAAAGAAAGTATTTTAGAACGAGAGAAGAGAGTCATATGTTTAAAATAGCTTTGTTTACATGCTTACAATAAAGATGCTAGGAAGTCTACCGAAACCCATTAATGAGTATATTTAAACCATCAATAGTATTTCACAACAATGGGTACAATACCAAAGCATTTTGCAGAATTGTGTTTCGCCGATTTGACTACAGCTTTCAAGCGCTTCAGAGTAAACTACGTTTTACTAACAGATAAAATGATTCCAAGGCAGATTATAAATATGGTTAATGCCATGAAAACAAACAATAAAACAAAACTGAGATCAAAAGATGACTACTAACTGCTCATCTATAAGTCTCCTCTGAGTCGTTCTGAATCTAACTACTGTCGAAACTTGAAAGAATTTGAAATTTATGTATATCAAGATCCCTGAAATTCTACATTCGAATAATTTTTGACAGTGAAAACTTATCAAAGTGCGTATTCAACCTGCTACTATGTCACAATCAGTACTTTTACGTTGGATATTTTATTCAAAGCGGGAATTTAAATATCGCGTGCTATCGAGCAATTATCAAGAAAACGACTGACTGATTAGCCAAACAAGACCTCCAATTTGCAGCTAAGGGAGAACGAGTCGAGTTTTAATATTTTATACTTACCTACCAATCTGGAGCTATTTCGTCGTAATTTCCATTGTGTTCCATGCACTCGCTCTGCATAAATGGCGTTACAAATATACCGTAAAACTTTTTCAATTGCTAGTTCAAACCCTATTGGCTTGAACCGAAACAATTTGAATAAAACAACGTTACACTGAAATTTACAGGAACTTCTCGAAGACGGATTCTGCAGTTTAATTTGGCTCATATCCGGAGGGAGTTACTTAGCCATTAGCCCTTTGATCATCGCTCATTAAAGCCTAATTTTCTTGCTTGAATTAGCTGGAACATAATTAGGTTTCTTGAAAGAGAGATTGTCATTGTTGAATTTGATTAATTATGATCTTATAAAAAGACCTCTTGAAATATGATAATTTTAAATATTGAAATTTATATTTTATCTGCTCTTATTCTCGTTTAAGTTACAGAATATTAGCATGTAAAAGGTTTTTGTGGCCGTGAGTCCGTCTTCATTATATTCACATAATTTTCTTGAAAACAGCTATCATTTGAAAAATGTTAAAAATGAGTAAAAATATTTTCTTTGTACCAACTTGGTGTTAAGTATTTCTGCAAATATTTTTATTCCCAAAAATAAGCATTTTGTTGTAACTTTTCTACACTCGCTAAACACACACTTGCATACTTTCTTGACAATAATAATATATTTTTTTATTTAAATGCCTGTCTACTTATTTAAATACTTAAACACGTTTTCAATACTGTTGCTTGAGGATCAGAGACAGAAATAGATTAGCAAAACCTTACCAGCTGATAAATGATCTGTTCAACGCATTTAAAATCAAAATGAATTAATTTCACGCTTTTCACATTTAACTGCCCCAACAGCTTTATGGAAGCGCCTTCTAAAAGCAACGAACGCTTTGTAATTGGGCACAAAGCAAACTGCGAGAAATTTGAAACTTTTTCAATAATGTTGTGTTTGCTGATGCGTCTGAAAATTCATATTTCCGTGACAGTGCGCTAGTAGATTTTTAAAATAATGGAAACATAAAGTCGAAATACTATAGTATGCATACAGAAATTTAGTGTATGAAGTGGATCTGAAATGTATGGAGTAAAAGCAGCTGATGCTGCTTTAAATAGATTCAGTTTTCAGTAATAGGAGCTAACCATAAGGCAAACAATTCAAATGCCCAATCTTCATTCCGCGTTTGAGCAATTATAAAAGCCACCGATACAGAAGTATATCAATTTTCGGATTGTGCAAATGTAATTCGCGCAATACATATCTTTTCTAGCCAAGGAGAAAATTATATTTTTAAATATCAATTCTAGACACAAGTGTTCTAATTATTATTATACTCCTAAAGATTCAAATCGGCTTTTGAATCTACTCGTATATGTTAAATATTAATTGATACCCGGCAGAAACAGAACGAAGCAAAGAACTGTTCCGCTGGAATCAAATATTTGACGAAACGGTGTAGTAGATAGAGGTAACTTCTGGTTATTATTTATTTTCAAAACATGTTATTAATAGACAGTTTTTATAACAGCGAAGTCTAGATGGAAAATATAAAGTGTGAGCGATGCGAACTTTGAGAACACGAGAAAAGCTGCGTATCGATCAGCAAGCGCCCATCATCTAAGAGAAGGTTTTGGACCCGAAATTTGGTTTTGAGTCCCAGTTCAACTTAATGAATGCTTGCACCGGAACAGGGCTACCCGTAGTAATAGTTTTTGAGTAGTAGACAATCCAGCAGTTATAGAAGGTGTTGGAATGTTCGCTTAATCTTTAAAACGTAAATTATATATTTTTGCGCTAACGTTTGCCAATATATGCGACTGAAGATTTGTCAACGTGGTTCAAACAAGGAGTCCGAAGGTAACAAAAAGAAGCATAGGAAGACAACAAAAGCGATAGTTGGACTATATTAAAAAGAAATCGGGAAGGTTTTGGGTTAAACTTGCCTAAGACAGAACTGGATGGAAAGCACCTACAGGAGACACCTACATCCAACCATGGTCTGACACAGGTTGAAGGAAATAGAGGAGAGAGGTTATTATATTTGCATGAACTTTGCATATTGCGTAAACGCTACAGAAAAATTCCAATAAATGCAGGAACTAATTATAGAGGTTTCTTGTTAGGTACAGTCGAAGCGCGGTTTCTCCACGCCATTCATCAGCTTTTGGTATAAGGGAGTGAATATCTTCTAGAGGTCCGTCAAACTGAGTGTATGGGTGTGGTGGATGGTTTGTTCATACTGAGGATTGTTTGAGTTTTTCATAATTTTTAAAGCAACATTTTCACATATGTAATTGTCTGCTATTTAAAGAGCTGTTTTCAAAACCTATAGTGGTCACTTTGGGTTAATACAGGCATCAAGAGAAAACGTTTTTTTCAAAGGGATTATTTCCCATTTTAGGGTTTTCACGATAAGTTGATTGATGCTGATGTTGATTGATATCAAAATATGTATGCCTGAAAATGCTACTTTTGCCAATGGCAGCGTTTACTCTAACTTTTACTTTGGAATGTAAACCATACCTACATGTTCTCCCAATATAGTTTACTGGTCGATTTAATGTAACCGTGCGTGACATATTCTAAAATGGTTCACACCAATTTTGAATCACCCTGTGTAAAAGCCACAAAATTATGGGATCTTGGATATAAATCGATGTGTCCTGGGCGGTCCAATAGTCGGAAGTAGCAATGTCGTAATTTCATCAGTGGCGCCAGACTGTCGCCCCATGGAAGTGTTTCTGAAAAGCTCGAAAGCAGAGCTGTTTACTGAGAAACGTAATAGCGCGTCGCCAATAAAAACCTTAACTGTCCCTTAGAGGGACCGCTTCGCTGTAAATTTTTGCAATAAATTATGACATTAATAAACAAGAATACATGCAATTGGAGCACTTAGCTTTAGTAGTAAGCTTGTCGGGTCATTTTAAAGATCCCGATCATTTGATCGGGTCGTCGGTTAATGGATCAGTACCAGACTTAGACAACCCGAACAATAGCGTTTCATTGCAAAAAGCAGTATAAAATGTATTATTTTTTGTAATTATGCCAAACCTAAAAACAACAGCAAATTCATGCTTTATTATGCAGGTTGCAAGTGTTTTTCTTGCTTTGTTTTTTAAATATGTCTTAGCAAATATTTAATTTAAATTCATCTCCAGATTTTAACTCTCATACTGTTATAAATAACAAAAAATGCTACTTTGCCACAGAGATCCTTTGACACATTCAATACTTTAAACATAATCATGTCTAAATAAGTTAATGATAACGAAAGGAGATTTTAATAATAGAGTTTAAAATAATTAAAGGGGTACTAGTATAAATCAAATTAAACCAAAACTTTAAATATAGTTTTATATCCTGTATATGTTATACAGGATGTCCCGTAAGCACATGATCAAAAGGGTAGTGCGATATTCTTTGCACCAAAAGAGGGCGATGTGACCTAACTTTTATTAACAAAAAATGTTTGGCTCTTTTGCTATTGATAGTGAAAGTTCTTCAAAAAAAWATATATTTTTTAAGATATCGGGAGAATGGTTTAGAATATCGGGAGAATGGAGAAGTGTTTTAGTKAAACTCGCTRTGAATTTGAWCTTATGCARGACWCATATTTCGATGAAACAATCGAGTTTATCCRTTTTGGACAAGTGGTGAATTTTTGGGTGCCGTGGTACAAAAACTGTCAGAACTTTTTATTTGGTGGATGAAATCAACTCACTTTTTCTTGGTTGATGCACTAATCATTTATTCCCAGTTTTGTGCTCTTTCTAAAATCTTATAGCATGGAAGACAACTTAAATTTCTAAAACCATATGAATCACAAAAATTAACAATTAGGAACTCCATATAATAGGATTATAATCCATATAATTCATTACCAGACCATCACCCAGTTCCACATTCGTGAAATTAAAGCTTGAAAAGCCAAAACAAATTTTACTTAATAATTTTATGCAGTAGGATTAATAAAAAAATCATTCTAACGTCAAGAAAATAATTCAGTTGGTGTAATAATTAATAATGTAACGCAATGAAACTCTTTATTCAATGAACTGAATGCAGGAAAACTTGCCGTTAGCTCGACCTTTAAATTACTCATTTGCTAAACAATAAAGTTCCAATTGCTTTATATTGATTTATCGACTAAACTTGTCACGCCCATCGGTACAGGAAATGCATCACTGAAACCGAAATGCTGTAATTAATAAACTTTCTCAGCATTCAATTAGAATTATTGTGAGGTTGTGTGCTACGAATGTACGTTTTCCGCTTTGCCGATTCCGGAAGAACTCTTTTAAGGACTTTGTAGTTTCCAACATTTGATCTACTACTAAACAAACTTGTTCGTTAATAAAGCGTTGGAGAGTGTTGGTTTCGATCGATTTTGGAAACTTTACAATCAATATGTTACATATTAAGGCATCTAACTGGAGCACCGCCACCAGAGAAGCGAAATAAGAATTGGTGTTTTCCTTATAAAATATTTAAACCTAAATTACAATTTTTCAATATTTTCAATAAATCGGAGTTTTAAAATCCGTTTTTTTTTGTTTTAAAAACATAGTTTGTTTGCTTTTCGGCATTTTGTTCTCAACGGCCTGTTTAACTGGTTATATCAGTTATCTATGGCATTGTGTTTCCCTATGTTGTACATAAACTTTTTCACTCATCTTTTTCTTTGGAAGTTTGTGCGTACCCCATATAAACCTCCTGCGCTTCAAAAAGAACATACTTTAATTTAAAACACACATCCATGTTCTTCTAGATTCTCGGTTGCTGCTGGGTCGGAATCAACGGAAATCCAACCACAACCTCTTCAATAAATATTATTAATTGCATGTTTAACATAACTAATAATTTAGAATATGCAATTTTAAGGTTTAATTCCTGCCAAAAACACACAAAAAAATGAATTTTTAGAAGTGCGTGCGCAAAAACAAGAACAAGTAGGAAATAACTTTAAAAACTCTGATTGACTCTGATGCACAAAATCAGAGACATGTTAAAAAGGGAGACGATTTAATGTTTTACGTTGAATTTACGTAATCTCATAAAATAATTAATGCTTCAAACCAGTTTCATTAACAATATAAAATAAAACAAAAATTAGTTTTAATAGATAATGAGAAATTTTTCTGATATCCGTTCCTGACATCCGTCTAGCTGAGCCTGTATGGATCGACGTCATAGAAAAATCTCATCTAAGATTACAAGAGCAAGAATAGCGTTCAGCATGAATAAATCACTCTCAAAATTTATTAAAATAGATACTGTACGAAAAATGCGCGAATTTGTAAGGCTATATTCAAACCGTAATGATTGATGAGATTTTCCATTGGAAAACACGAAGCAACTTGTAACTAAACCCATTGTGAAATTCATCATTTCTTAAAAAGGGTTTCCGAGTCATAAAGATTTTTGTCATTTTGATGATTGATATAATAAATTGGACTACCTATTATGAATGTCATGGAAATGATATATCGAGGGTAATCAGTAGAGGCTTTACACCAGTTGATTTAGAAACGCAAAATTTGGTTTGCAACTTTTGCTTTTTGATTTTACCCGGTTTACTTAAATATTGTTGGACAGTAGATTGCACACGAAGTAGAGCTATTTTTTCAGAGGGCTGTTTGAAAAAGTATACTCCAAAAAAAACTTCCACCTGAATTATTTGCATTTAGTCTATCGGACGTTTTTAATACTTTTCTGACTTTACTTTTTTTTTGTGCACAAATATGTATGGCGCTCGAAACTTGATCGTACAACGAGTACTAAAAAATAAGCATTCTGAATCAAACAGTAGAAAATTCAATGTAAGCATATAATTTAATAATACGGTTACTTTAATCAGAAATTAAAAAAAATTGACCTGTGCACATAAAACTTATAAAAGAAAAGAAGTGATCCTAATGACAACTAAATTTGAAAGGAGGTGAGGCCGAGTTGCAAGAGATAAGCCGCTAAAATTACATTTCGCAGTAAATTCAAATTGTGGCATAAAAATGACGATATTTTACCATCATAAAGTTTTGTGGCAAAACTGAATCGCAGAATATACAGTGTGATTCACGTCGATGACGTATTGGGCCTTTAATGGGAACGGGATGCACGATTTTTCTGAGAATTTCTGCAACGAAGTAATCAGATTTGCTCTATCGACCTAAAATATTTTAGCAATGCCAGATTTACTTACATACAACTTTTATATTTTAAAGGAAACACCCTGTATATTGTTGAACGTTTAGACTGACTTTATAGATCTGATAATTTTTGCATAACGATTCATAGGAATCAAAAGCGTCATTTTTTTTGAAAAAAACTACTCTAAATATTCGATTATTTAGTCTGTTCTCAGTGAGTCAGTAGCAGAACTTTAACGATCGATAGAGAATCTAGTTTAAAAACGAAAATGTCACAGACAAATATATTGAAAAGTACTTCGTTTTTGAAATACGAGGCGGCAAAATTAACATTTTATTTTCATTTAAATAATTTTTCTTTTAAATAATTTACGGAAATCCTACGATACTGCAATACAATTCTATATTCCAGGACTTAACCGCACCGGTCGCAATACCACATCGAATCATGTCCAAGTTTTAGCCAAATTTACAGAGGACACTTATATTTAATTTTTTAAATAATAAAAATTTTTTTGACTACCCGAATCAACCTGATTTTGAAATAAAATCCTTTTTCTGTGATGAAAACAGCACGATAATTGCCAATGTAGGTAGTTTATATCGGCGCAGGACTAGATGTTGTCGCCTGCTATAGTTTTTGTCCGAGTGGCCCAGCAGCATGACTAGAGGCACAATCACGTATCTGATTATTCAAATAAT
>NW_026018508.1:9395997-9428483 GCF_020466585.1 Dendroctonus ponderosae
TTGAATTCACCTGTAAATTGCAAGCTCTATTACGAAACACATATTTCAGCTTGTACTGAAAATCCTCCATACCAACATTCAGTTTTTTATTACATAAAAAGTTAATTGTTTTACAATAGAGACCAAAGAAAGTTGCGAATATCGTTCTTTTCAATATACTGCTAATATTGTACGAGCTGATAGCGGCAGTGATTTATTATTCGAATTCTAGCAATGTTCCTTTTATGATCTCATTCATATGCTGAATATTTGTACTAGTTTTAGAATATGTTCATTTCTTTTGTCGCATTTTAATCGCCTTAAAAGGAAAACCCTTTTGTTCCAGTTCTGACAAATAGTTTGATAATGCAGGTTTCAAGCCTTTATCGCACATAGTTCTTTCTTATAGTTATGTAAATGTATGTCCATTTTGATTGTACAGTATATTTAAGCTATAAAATGGGCAGTAAAAATTTTCTTGCGTTTTTCTTCATTAAAGCCCAGCGTGTTTCCTGGTTAAATTGCAATACTACCACATGAGTGTGCCAGATTTATGAATCTATGGTAAATCGTTATTGCAGGTTTTTCCAACTATTAAATTTATGCTTTAGCTTTGCGCTGAAGAGATTCCAACTTGTTAACTTTTTCAGAATCACCTCTGAAATTTGCACGTCTTGCTTTCATTCTACTGCCAAAGATTGAAGTGCAAATATTCCTTTTGGTTTTCAGTGGATTGCGCAGTTACTTGCTTGTTATTCTTGACAAAAGCTGTGTACCTGCAACTACCTGATAATGACAGAAACCGTCAACTTTTCATCAAAAAATTGCTGAAGAGAACTTTTTTAATATAATTTTTTTTGTAATTTGAAGTAAAGATCGTAATTTTTCTTTTCGAATGCTTAAGTAATCCAATAGGCTATTAATCAAACATGGGACCATTTCAAAAAAAGCTTAATAACAAAATTGAAATTCGATTTTCAACTGTTAATATTTTACAGACATTTTGGAATATAATTTTTTCAATATTTTTCTCGTGCTCTCCAAGTGAGCCCCTTAAAAGGAATGACGCCAATTTTGAATCACCCTCTATAAAGCAGTATGTAATATGGAAGGTACAGTTAAATATCTTGGAGTACCTAACTCTAAAGTTTGATGAATTTCTGATAGAAAAAATAATACGGTCTATTATTGAAATTAAAATGTTAAACTATATATAAAAAAGGCCTTATCGAGTTCTTGACGAAACGTAAAAATTCCAGTATGTTCGGTTTACTATGCATACAGTGTTCCTAAAATTCAAACAATTTATATGTGACCGGTTCTCTACTTCATTAGTTGAACTTAATTAGTCATATTGTTGGGTTCCCTATTTATTTTTCTATTCCAACAATTTTATTTATATTATTAGACAAAAAAGACGGCGTTTTGCGATTAATCTTAATGACGTATCAAATTTTTAATTTTCAATTAAAAAAAAATTATTATAAATTTTTGGCATATTGACCATGGACAGCCGTAATTAAAAAAAAATTATGAGTACATAAATAATAATTGAACCCAATTTGTTCACATCAGTTAAATAATGTAAAATAATTAACTAATTAAAACACGTTTTTAAAAATATATTTCGCAGTCCCATCATTCACAAAGAAAACGCCGACTGTTTACCCAGATTTCGTTTTTAGGTTGGTGCAAGTAGGTTTGTGTGTACTCATAGTATGCTAACTCATATTCAGGAAATCATCTATGGTAGGCAGTCCGATGATTCAGCAGGATAAACCTCCCACTAAATAATATTTTTATCAGTAAATTGATCAGCAGCTTAAATACTATTGAAGAAACTCATAAACCTAAGTTGGAAATGTTACAATAATTAGCTAATAATGCTGACTGTCAACAAATTACATGGATAAATTGGGACTTTTTGTAGGCAAAACCGTTGTGTGATTAAACTTGTTGAACCTAAAGCATTTCTGATTAATTTTTTTCTATCAACTGGATCCAACTAGAAACGTTTAACACCACTGTGGAATGATATTAATGCTGTTTAACTGTCAGTTCAACATATTTTGAAGTATTTTTGAAAATCAACTGGAAATAACAAAGTTTCGATTTTTCAATTTTTCTGGAAAAATTATATTCAGTAGTTTATTTACGCAATACATAATTGAAGAGTACACACAAAACATATTCAGTTAGTCATTTTTATTGGGCACCGGCGGCAGGCATTTATACGTCGAATAATTTGCATGGTAATTTGTCAAACATAAAGAACATTATAGGTCGTTTCATTCGGTAAAATACAAAATAATGGAATAATAAAAGCACCGCATTTTGGGATGGCATAATAGAGACTACAGCGCTCATTTATACGTACAATGTATCCCCGCCAACAATAACTAATTTAGCGCTTTGCAGACGTTCCCCAGGCTTCGTATCAATCCATAATGCTTTCAAACCATAAAATGTGGCTGTTGGATTCTAAACTGTGGCGTGTTTTAAGAACGTGACTTCGTCATAAACTTGTACCTAATTACCACTATAGTTTCAGGAAAATTGTACTTTACTACGTAAATCATATGTTGCTAGTCGTACAAATGAGTTAAAATAATAACTAATTAAGTAATATGTAAGTCAGACAGGGTGCGCACAAGAAAAGCTTTCAAATGGATTTTCCAGTTGTTGCGTCAAAGCGCAGAAACTAAAATAGTGACGGGCATAATCAGAAAGGTTCTGATAGACCAATTTGAAAAATAGCAACTAAGATTGAAGACTGCTGAATGCTGGTTAAGGACGCACAGCCTTTACTCTCCACTGCAAGAATCTATAAACCACGAAAAGATCAGCTGGAACAAGACTCTAAAAACTTCCTTGAAACAGCGATCAACATACCTTCAGCAAACTCACACAGAAGAAAATATGCCTCGAAACCCAAACTATGGTTACAGCAGCGGAATCCATAAGCATTGAGATCCATATAAGCACCAGAATAGCTTCTGACATAGAAAAATAGTGCTAACCGATAAGATATAACCAACAAACTGGGGAAAAAGAGGCAAAAACGGCACAGAAAGGCTAAATTTTAATACAGGAGAATGCGTGTAACCTTCAACAGAACACGAGAAAGATAACAAGTAGGCCCTTACATAGAACGACTTAGTAAAACCAAGCCTTAACATAATAAAATACTTGAATTATAAAGGGTCCCTTTAGTGTCAAATGAAAAAAAGAAAACACGTGAGCGACTGTGTGTGGCATATAATAAACCGATTTGAATAACTCACACTCCATTTATTCACAAAATGTAAATACGACCCTTCAAATAAATAAAATTAAAGCGACATTTTATTTTAATTAAACGAATTTACAATAGAAACGTAGTGATACGGCTTAAAATAGGGCAATACTTTGCTTCACGTAGAAATGCATTTAGTTAATGTGAGGCAATTTTCACGAGCATTAGTTTAACCCAGTGGCAGCTGGTGCATAAGTGGTGCAGAAATATTCCATCTGTATGGTTCGCACTTTGCATTCAGTTTTTTTTATCATTTATAATAAAGCTGATGAAAAGTATTTAGTATTACATGGGGTTTAAAATTAAAAATAATTTAATGAGAATGCGCAATTGTTATTTTCAGCATCAAAAACCATTGGTTTAACCTGTAGCTTGTAAAATCAATGCATTCGAAGGTTTATAAAACTGAACGCTAACTAGATAAAATAATTTGAAGTTGAAAAGGAGAATTCTGTGATGTTGCTGTTTTTTTTTAAATAACATTTGTGAAAGTTTTG
Source organism: Dendroctonus ponderosae (assembly GCF_020466585.1). NCBI lineage: Eukaryota > Metazoa > Arthropoda > Insecta > Coleoptera > Curculionidae > Dendroctonus > Dendroctonus ponderosae. The sequence goes on from NW_026018508.1 coordinate 9,399,769, forward strand.
CGAATTTTGAATTGATAGGGTAAATTGCAACAACTTCTTCGATCTATGTCGGAACTAGCTTTCTCATTCATTTTTGATTTTTTGCAGGTGGTGTGACATTAAAACATATTTAGTTTGTTATTGTTGACATCATGAGTGAATCAATGCTGACATCAACATTAATTATATTAAATAATAATATACCGTTAATAACTAATAAAATATTGGTAAAAAAATCATAGTTACAATGCATCAGAATATTTTTTCATATTTTATTAACTTCAATTAGTCTATTATCCATCTTAATTATAACATTACGATGTTTGTCTTCTACAGCTGCGTGAGGCTATTTACCATTTTCCATATTTACCCAATTTTACCGCCCATATTATGTTGTATTGGTTTGGAGTTTTACTCATAAATATCACTATAAATATCTCATAAAAATGATGTAGTAAGTACTTTACATTTACTTGTCGCATAATTTTTTAAGCTTAATCGAAAACCGGACGAACGCTAGTTGGGACTTTCATGAAATAATGCAACACATCAACTAAAAACGTTTTACACAATTGACCACTTAGTTAGATCAAAAGAAAGCATCCTTCTTCCTTGAAATAAGCATGCAAGACCAAAGATCTTTTACTTTCATCTTTCTTGGTTTTACAACTCTGGGTGAGTCTTAGCCTCATCCACTATTGCTCTCCATCCCTTACGATATTGTGCTTCCACTTGCCACCGCTGGACTCCCAAGTTAGATAGATCTGCTACGATAGCATCCTTCCATCTTTTCTGGGTCTACTGATTGATCTTCTGCCATCTGGTTTCTCAAAGAATACTGTTTTTATTAACCTGTGTCTTCATGACCCGCCCATCTTACTGGCTGACTCGGTTTTCACTGCCATTGTCACCAATTCAGCATCGTGGCGTTTTTTTCACACTCCTGTTGCGTCCTCTCTATTGGGTCCAAATATCATTCTGAGGACTTTTTCTTCAAATACAAGAAGCTCATTTATTTCCCGTTAATTGAGGGTCCAGGTTTCGCTGTCATAAGTAACTACCGGGCGGTTTAATGACCTGTACAAAGTTAGTTTGGATTCTCTCTTGACCAGCTTAGATTTCAAGATTGTTGTTAAAGAGTATAACGTCCTATTTCCCACCATTATTCGCGCTGAGACATCTTTTCTACTCGATGCTGATTCGTGATTTCCACTCCCAGTTTCCCCACTTCTTAAGGGTTATATTCTGTATTTTGTTCTTTCTTCGTTTACGCGTAGGTCCAGCTTACCTGGGTCTTCCTCCAGCGGTAAAAAACCTTCGTATGGCTCTTGTTGATATGGAATATTTGACAATTAGCTAATCGCCATGCACTTATAGCTCTTTTCAATTCCAGAAAAACAAAGAAATGTAATCCGCGAAACGGTGAAAAAAACGGTTTTATTTTTTGCCGTGCAAAGTCCATAAAGAACTCAAACTAAGCGTCAGACTAATTGGTGTTGATATACGGTCGAACGATCAATTTCCGCCACAGCAATCGCTTATCGAAAGTTTTTATCTAATATGGAGATCGATCAGAGGAAGGCATTAGAACTAATTGTTTACTGCCACTACCTACTTTAAGCTTTGCGAATCACGGGAACGATAGCAACTAACAAAACATTGCAGATGAGCCTTCATGAGCAGAACAATTGCTCTTACTGCATGTTCTATTCAGGTAATGATTAATAGGCTCCATTTCTATGGGCGGTTTTGCAACAGAATAATGTTATGGCGCAAAACGTTATTATTCAGATGGTCTGTTATTTCATTTATGTTCCAAATGTCCATGTGCAGTGTCCCAGTTTCAGTAGTTAAAGTTGTAATATGTCAAGTTATAAATGTAATGGTTTTTACATCTATGGTTTTCAGATACTTTTGCTTCCCTTTCAAGTTGAATACTCTGTTGCACATACTTTTTTCAAATGCTTTTAAGACGATTATACGCTTCGAGTGTAGTAGTTTTAGTCGATGGCTGCGAATGCCTTCAACTAACGGGCCAAACACTTGCAAAGCTATGGAGCAGATGCTAATAATTCAGTATTTTGTTGAATTACTCGCAGAGGCCTGTGATCCATATTCAGCTCAATGCAGGTTTGCCCTTCATTGAGCTGCATTTATAAACCACCCAGATAAGCAAATCTTTAAATAGCTCTTTTAATATTCTGTTGCTAATATTCGTGTTTCTGAAGCTGAAGCTGAAGTTTTCAGTTTCAGTTTGTTTTGTTCAAAAGTAGACTAAATCTGTGAAATATTTAAATTCAAATAGAATAACCAAGGTGCCAAGATAAATTATTTCTGGATTATTTTGGATTATTTAAATGCAACTTGCTTGTTTATGCAAATAAACGTATCAATCTGATCTTGCAATAATTATGTCGTAGTACTAACCAACGAATAAAACTTTTTGCTTGGATATACTCGATATTTCACATGTTGATTTGGATTGACGAAATGTTGGGCAGGAACCGTGCCGTTTAATTAACATGCAAGAAAAATCGTAAATTCTCTTATCCTATATTTATGTTATCCACCTGACGGAGGATAGAATGTAGGATTACAAGGATTTCTAAGAAGTCTATGAGGCTTGGTGTTTTAGTCTATGTTAATATAGATATACTAAAGATTTCATATTATGATATTGTATTATGACGATAATAAGGTCCGACATGAAGTACTTATACCATTTTGATTTAAGTTTATTGAAGAATATGAGTTATGAACAAGAGTCATAGAAGTATAGTCAGATATGGAACGACGTTGAAACATATGAGTAATACAACTATTAAAAACTGAAAAAATGCTTGAAACTTGCAATTTAGAAAAAAGTTTGCCTGTTTAATTTACCTCCAATAGACTTGGTCCCAAATTACTTTCAATGCTTGACTTTCACAAAACTTTCATTTTCCAATTAAAAATGTAAGCCTTAAATAATAATATTTTACTCTGACTTATAACGTCGCCACAAATGCAAGGTGAGCTTTTTAGATCATAAATATGCAAATTTTCAAATTGTCTTTGCATTTACTCACATTCAAAAACGACATATTGAGCTGCCTCGCATTAGGGAGTATTTGGAGCAACACTTTCTTGAAACTCACATACCACGCACTATAAGAGAGAGTACAAAGTTGCTGATATATTAGGGGGGACTATTGAAAATGAAGATATTACAACAAAACTTCTTCTTCTTCAACAAAACATGTTCTTTCAACAAAACATGTTTGTTTGTTGTTTTCGAAACAAGTTTTTAATTGTGACAATATATTTCAAATTTATGTTTTTGGGTTTTTGGACAAGTTGTCCGGAATTCGTGCGATAACACGTCACGAGGCAGTTCTCAAGCAAAAATTAGTGGGTCAAATTCCTATAACACTTTTTCGAAAAATCAATAATAACTGATCTACAGGGCGTTAAAGTTATCTATTTTAAAATTAATGTTTTGGAGTAACTTTTCAGTTGGATAAATAATTGTCTTACAATTTGACACACTTATTACTTATGATAATTTGTATTATTGTACAAATGTTGACATTCATCCTTTAATGCTGAGGGGATGAATACTTATTTTATAACTCACACTTTTTTTGTTTTCCGTATTCTGTTGTGTATGATTTCAAAAATATAAGCGAGCTCTCAAAATCGCGTCGGTTTCTGTCGTAGTATAAGAATCTGTTCGCACAGAACTTTAGCACTAGCACTAAAAGCGTAGAAAACGTAAGAAAAACGAAAGAAATGCTTTAATGCAACATCTGTAGGATGGTACTTGCGAATTAGATTGTTAAAGTTAGTCAAATCAGTACCAATGTTTATGGTCGAGTTTAATATTGGTTAGTGTCAGTTCATTTTATAATAAAATGTATTATTATAGTTCAGTGTTAGTTATAAATCCGTTCGAGACCTCTTACGCAGACATCTAGTAGTTCTCACACAAAAGGGGGTTTCAATAAAGCTCAGAATTTGTGACAACGTATTTACTGTCTTACATGTTTGTACAGATTTTCATACAGGCGCAAACTAAAATTCTTAAAAATGCGCAACAAAAGACCGATAATTTAAAATTTGGTAATAAATATTAAATAAAATAAATATATTAAGAGTCCTAAGCCTTATGAGATTAAACAACACTTAAAAGCTAACATCTTCGCATTAATATTATCAATTTTATTATATACAAGGTGATTCAGGTCTAATCTTGAACAATCGATAGAACAGGTTAGAACAATCTCAGGATATATTTTTTTTCTTAAATCGCATCGTTTTGCAGAAGTGAATGCCTTCCCGATTTGCCCTCAAAATTTTTGAACCAATGTTGAATCAATCGGATTGAGGTAAGATTCGGAAGCCAAATGACTTCTGAAGCATATTCTCCTAACTTTATAATTACATAGCCTTAATTAAATGGGTGGTTCAAAATCGATGAAGGAAAAGCTGATTTTTTTTTATTTCAACGCCCTCTATTTCCGAAATGATGCGAGTTCAGGCTTCGGATATTCGTGTGTGGTATTTATTAATCAACTAATATTAATCACCTAAAGAATAACCGTATTATTTCTATGGTAAAAAAACACACTGGGTGGTATACAACTATTTTGTGAGAAAGCATACATATAATTATTAAGTTAGGTTTTGTCTCATATAAATGAAGTCTCGAAGTAACGCGATGAGAAAACAACTAGCAATAATAGTTCATAGTTAAGTACATGTCTGTAATTATATCTATCTCCCTATACACATAAGAGATATATGAACTTAAGAAATTCATTTAGATTCTGTTTAGTGATAAGTGAAGGTGCAAGTGAATTACAGTCTGATTCCATATACACATCAACGACTTTCAAGATAATTTTCTTAAAATGATCGCAATGTGTTGAATCTTACATGGGAAGCAAATTGAGTAAGTTTATTCTATGATAAATAATAATGTACTTGCGTGCAATCCATTGAATCAAAGTATGCAAAAATTTGTTACTCACAGCTTGTTGCTTACAGGCACTAAAATCGCGCTGAAGCAGTTTGACAAACATATTGAGCAGTAAAATCTCATTGACAAATTTTTACTCCAAAAATACACTTATCTTTTTATACGAACTAACCATACTATTTCGACCCATAGAAACTCAGTTGGCTCAAAGCAATTTCAGATCTTAGTGTTATCAATAAAAATCACTCTTATTTACGATCACGGTTTAATAAATTAGGTCTATTAATACAAGAAAAGAAGAAATTACCTGATATAATAAGGTTATAAGTAACATTTACACCAGAGCAAAATACGAATTTTTCTTTAAGTAGCTTGCAAAATTGTCTAAAAGATATATGAGTGTGCTGCATATTATTATTAGAAAGAACACTATATTAAGAAATGAGAAAAATAGTGCATTTTTTATTGTGCTGATAGTATTTCGTAAAAATACTGTGTCGCTCATGTTGACGTCGTCGGTTTCTGAAATATGAAAAGAAAATAATTTAATATAATTATTTCAGGAAAAGATGAAACGTATTGGTAATTAAACCTTTGATGGACTGCAGAATTCCAACAATATCAAACACAATTAACAAACCTTCAATTGATGACGTTTTATTAAAAAGGAAAACGTGCACTGGGCTTTAAACTCATAAATTATTTTCAAACAATAAATTGGAAAATCAAATACAAAATCGTATGGTATTTTAATATTGGAAGTAAATATAGATTTAATAATAGCACAGCCAGCCGGTTCAACCGTAGTTGAACTTGCTCTCAGTAAAACCAAAATCACCCAAAATGACTTCTTGATTAACGGCATAGCAAATAAATTAAGTTTATACTAGTACTACACGTTATTAACACTCTGCGGGGCTGAAAAATAAATTACGAATATAAAGACCAGAAATAAAATATGTTGGAAGTAAATAAGGCATCAGTTGTGAAAATTTTCCCTTAAAATAATCGTTTTGTATTGACAAAAAAACAATAGCGGTAAATACACTTAAAAAACTTAAACTAGCGGTAAATACAATTAAAACCCATCAAAGCGAAACGTTAAACTACGTGTATGGTAGTGGTAATGGTAATTAACTAATTTCACTGATTAAAAATTATATTTTAGCATTTAATAGCTCCTCGGGTGTAACTTAGTTTAGAAGTTTGGCTTTATTTTAGTTTATCTTATTTTAGTTTAAGTTAACTTATTTTAGTTTGGCTTACTTTATAGAGGATCAAAAGTGTGAATTGGAATGCCCATGTTTTTGTAGACCGTTTACAAGATCAGTAGAGTGGAAAACGAGCTCCAAAGATACTTTAAATACTTTTATCGTTAGTTGCAATATTAAACAACAATACATTTTTGAAGAAGAAGAAAAAGAACAATTTTTGAAATGTATCAGACACTCAGAAATGCAACCATAGATAGCAAAAAAAAGATAAGCAAAACCAAACTAGCTACTGAAATAATTTTGGGAAATTTGCCGACTATAAATACTTACACTCACAACTGAAAGTTTTCCAATTAGATTTACTGTACATATAGACGTAACACAATGATATTAATTTTCAATGAAAAACGTTTGACAAAAGTTTGATTAAATAGCCGCTAATAGGGCTTTGGCATGTTAAAACCCCGAAAATGTTTAACGAGAAAGTAAACTGTGAGTCGCATCGGCGGAACTCTATAGGTATTTGAGTTCCGGTTTAAAACTTTTCAATTGGATAACTTTAAAAGTTTATCATTTAATAAATTAAATTTTTTATAGCGTAAAGTCAAGTTCAGATAAGAAAAAATATATTTTTTAGGTTGGCTTCTTTTGACACCAGCAGTCATTTGGTAATTATTACGTTAAGTGGAATTACGAGAAGCCTCAGAAAATATACCAAAAATGCAAACATTAAATCATGTTAGAAGACACGAAATTTTCAAAACTTCTTTTCTGAACTAAGTTTACAATATTCTGTAGCTTTTATTAGCTTTGCACATCTCACATTGCATTTGTGAAATCTTTCTTCAGAGCTTTGGCAGAACTATACTTGGACAAGGCATTGGGTGCAAGCGATGTAAATAATTTTCTCCAAATATTTTAATAAAAATATATATAAAACAATTTTAATAATATTTTAATAAAAAATAAAATAAAAAAAAAACAAAAAAATAAACCCTCATTTTTGATTGTTTTATCTTATTTAGTATCTATTAAACACAAGGGTACGTTTGTGTAAAGTTGAATATTACTGCGTTCAGTTTTCGAAATATTGTCAATTTAGTGCTTGTATATGGCTATTTGCCCGTCCAGTATTTTGAAGGCCTTCTTAGTTGCCATTTATTTTATTAGTGTTCTTCTGTTGTAAATTGCAACTTGCGCTGCTTAAGTTAATAATACCCCAGAATCCAGACTAAAGTATCTAAAGGTAGGTGCATTTTATTTATTACTTAGCGGTGGTCTAGCGGATATCGTCTTAAAAGATTACAAGTACAAGTGGTCCTGGCCTTCCATTTAGGTTTCGCGCTGTTTTACCAAATTTCACACTATAAATAAATTATTTTTGTCAAACAATTCGTGCTGGGGTTTTCAGCAGCCAGGATTCGTCCGACTATACCCAGTTTTCTTGTACAGCGCCCTTTAGGCTGCATGTGGTCCAGATCAAGAAGATTATATCCAGATGTGCAGCTGATCTAAATTTGAGTCACATAATGGTTTTTAGTTTTTTGAAGAAAAATCGGAGTTTTAGGGAATTTTAACGTTCTGGAACCGGGCAGCATTTATTTTGTAGTTGTAGAAGTAGATGCCAATCAGTGTTGTAGTTTTCATTTGATAGTATTTATACTGCTCGCATGTGCAGATTTGAGAATTTTAAGGGGTGGCTTCCCATTTCGCTTTTTACGTATTTTATACAGTGTTTTTTTGTAAATGGTGTTAAACTTCAGGAGCACTGAAAAATCTGGGCATGCATTCCCGTATCTGATATATTCTAGATTAACTTTTTAAACGTTAGATTTTCCACATGGAACTAAATATGGAAAGACACTTCTCGAAGCGTTCCATCGAAAGTTTTCGAATGATTACTTCAGTATTTTTTACCGTTTTCCCTATAGAAGTTGACCTCGTTAACGTTTGATTATTTCTCTTCTACTCTTTTTAGGGATAGAAATTTTAATATAAAGCCCTAGTTGGAAAAGCCAGCTCCTAAGAGTTGATTTATATCTAAACCTTCCTAATGATTATTTAGAGATTTTGAGCAGCTTTCGTGATATCTCTAAAAATCGCGATGTCCAGAAAATTTTACATTATCTCCGCTGGCTCTTGAAGGAGAGTTCAAGCAACCCTTGGTACAGAATGTTCGAAAGATTGCTCTAAAATGTTTGACAGTTTCCGAGAAATAAACTTTAAAGCTTCGGCGGTTAAATCGGAAATTCACACTGTTTTGCGTATTAGTTTTCTTGATTTTGCTTCTATCCGTTAAGAGGTAAAAAATTTCTCATCGAACCAGCTGTGGAGAAATAGCTCCCAAAACGATCTCTCGAAATGGTGTTAATGGTTATTTACATATGTTTGTCGGTTTTTGAGGTACAAGCTTTTAAATGTTGAGGAACATTGGAAAAACCCTGTATCCCGAAAGCTGATCTGTGAGAAGCTTGATAGAAAAATTTCGAACAAATATAGAAATCGTTTGAGTCGTACAGGGTGGTCCTCACCTAATGGGCTAAAATTCACTGACAGAGTTTAGACAAAAATATTGCGTTTTATGCAAATTTGTCTTATCTGAAACTTAATAGTTTCCGAGATACAGCTGTAAAATTGTAACTAAAATTATCGTTTATTTTGAGTACATTCTCAACCGGTGCACCAAAGCACTCTTTTTTGCTTCAATAATTGTAGGTTTATCTTTATGGTTATCAGCTCCTTCAGGGAATATTTCCGTTAAATGTGGACTATTCAAATACCATTTCCTGAGATTCATGTTTGCTTCAAACCTTATAGTTCTGGAACGTTGGAAGGTTGACTCAACAGATAGATGCTTTTTAAGTGTAGCGGCTAACAAAGCGGGAATTGTAATTACGCCGAATGTAACTTTACTCATTCTGAAAGTTTGTAGTTTGGGCAACTATACTCGACGTAATGTTTTTTATGGGATTCTTAAATCATAAGTATCGATAATAATCACGATCCTCTTTGTTTAAAGAAATCTGGAGGAAGGCCTTTTTGATATCAGCAATTAGTTCTATGCGTCCAGTTCGAAAATTTAATAAATCTGGGTCTAAATTTTCGTCCGTTAAAACTTTATCGTTTAACGACGGCATACCTGGTAATGTAATATGCTCCATCTTTTATATCGTTTTCGAGTACTTGTTCTGCACAGCCCAAAATTGATACTTGGCGCATTTTTACAAAGTTTGCGAATTAAGTTCCTTGCACGCATCGAAGCATTCGTATAATTGGAGTCCAAATGTCTGTCTGTTTGCCACTGTAAAGTTACTTCATACTTGTTGTTCCTAAACATCACATTATTTTCGGTAAAAATCTTCAAAAAATTGTGCATTCGTTTTTCTTCAGGGGCGCTAGTCCCGATCGTTTCCAAATCCTAAAACATTTTCATATTCGGGTCGCTAACTGATTCCATCTCAGTCTCGATCATTTACAAAATAGAAAAAAACATTTTGTTGTATTTCAACACCACAAACAATTTAAATGTTTTGCTAATCTTGTTAATTTACAGAGTGGTATAAAAAGTGATTATTTTTTTCTTTTCAACCGGTTAACAAAATTTCAGGGTCACGTTGAAGCAAAAAGTCGTCAGTTCTGCTGTGGGTCAATTTTCATGCATTCCCGTATATAAAATGTTTGCCTTAAATTGTTTATGAAAGTTTGGCTTTAGAAATGGCAATTAGAAAAATTCAAAAGCCATTTCGAGCCATTTGGTTTATCTTTAAACTTTTGACGATGAGATCCAAAAACGTTCATTTTGTCAAACCAGAAGCATGTCGAACTTTGCAAAATTTTGCAGTTTTCCATTTTCCACCCATGTAGAACATTTTTCTGAAGCGCTTAATTCTTACAACTTATAATAACAGAACACAAATGATGCTAGTTGGGCCAAATTTGGCTGTGTAACGTTCATTCTGTTGAGGAGTTTGTTTACTTCTCGCTCGTTGCAGGTCAGAACTTTCTAGTTAAACTTTTTGGTGAAAGGTGGTCTCCAAGATGGTAATTGGGGTCCCCAAGTTGGGTACTTTTTATCAAACCTATTTATAGAATGTTTTCTCTTGAACGAAGAACTAAATATTGGCTGTTCAAAAGATCATAACTACTGAATCGATATTTGCATCCAATTCAGAAATATGACGACTTACAAATTAAGACCCTTGAAAAGTAGGAAAGCTTTAATCGTATCTGCAACCCAACGAAATGTTTTTACGAAAAAGCCCTTTTAGCAGATGTTTTTTACAGTGTTTTGGCACCAAATTTGAAAACGACGTCAGGTCCCATGCATACCTCTACACAGACTTATATACTTTAAAACTTGGCAACACTTTGTAGATGGAGCGCCTAAGTCCTATCATCGATGCAGGCTACGGCTAACCTTGTAGAAACATTGACTGACTAATTGTTCTGTAATTCCCTCTAATTTGTGGACGTCCTAAAAGCCTCATAATTAATTCTGAACCTGCCAGAATATTTGCTATATCGATCGCTAATCGCTGTTGATATATCTGGATTTATCACTAATGCTGGATATTGATTGTTGCCTCGTCTGATAAGTGTTTCCTTTTTTTTGTCAGAACGACAAATTGTTTCAATATCAAGGAATACTCAATAGTTATATCACGAGAGCTGGATATTTTTGTGAGAATAGTTTTGACGGGACGAATTTTATTTGAAATACTCCGACAGTGAAGGTGTGAGAAAATTTTTGCTTTGAAATTTGGGTCGAGAAATATTTTTTAAGCAATATTGACGGAAAAAGGTCAAAGCGTGCTGTACCAAAAATATCAATCTAGACTGGTATGTAACAAGATTATATACAAAAACAGTTACTGAAATAATTTGACAAGAAGTATTTTATGTTTGTTGACAGAGGAAATACAATCACTGATATTTTCGTCTTTGTACTGTCTGTGTGACCCATTGCAAATATGCTTTCTACCGTATTGTAGTCCAGCTCACCAAAATATCCCTCTAACGTGATATTTCTGATTAATCTTAGGAATAGTACTAATTGAAAAATATCTATCTATGTTTATATGTATATCTATCAATCTAAATAATAACCAAAAAAAATTTAAATCCTACAGGAAAATGTAATAGTCCACACTAGCTTCAAACTCGCTCTGCTAGAACCACTTTACTACATGACGCATTATCACGGAAATGCTTCTAAAGAAATATAGCCTAAAATCGCAAAGACCACTTTCCATCCATTCTGTTTGTCAGATCTACTTAAGAAGTATGTTTCTACATTTGCGTAAATAGTTCGTTCATTCTTATTTGAGCTTAGAAATCAGCCGACGTTGTTTCAGAATATTCACAAAATTTTGAGGCTGGAAAAGCAGTAGACAATGTTGACTTAAAATAGTTAATTCAAACTTCCATTATCTCAGAGATTTACGTTTTACTGTGGGTTTAACGCTTTGGTGAGTAGTAGGTATCTCGTACCTGTCTTCTAATGGATATTAAATATATAATGTATGCGAATGCATTTGCAAAATATAGAAGAATATTAAATGCTTTCAGTGAATCGCTCATGTTATGCAACCCCACATTAACGTCTCCTCACAATTTCTTAACAGATAATTATTTTAGCTTAGTGGGCTTTGGATCCCCAAAATTTTACATCCAAATCAACAGGTTGAAAAGTGAACGTTATTATAATATTATAAATCATCAACCAATTAATACCTGGCATTATGTATAAGTTATTAATGTATTTCTAGCGTTTTGGCAACTTTAGCTGCATTTATCAATAATTTTTAAATAACTATATAACACATTTCATGAGAGGTAAAAATGCAAATGCGTAGACAGAACAGAACAAAACCCTTGAGATACACAAACTTTTTGTCACTAAGCCATTTCGTTCCGCATATTTTTTCGCAAATTTTATGCGATTCAAATTCATTTGTTGGTCAGAGCGTTCTTACAATAGCAGAGTAAAACAATATTAAACAATTTTATTAAATAGGGTTAATTGAATTTCTCGTAAACATTGTTTTACCACCAAATCCCTCCATAAACTATGTATGGCGCGGTTTTTATTTTAAATACAAGTGTGATCTATACAAGTGAATGCTTTTCAGGAGATGAGCTTATCAAATATTTAAAATAAAATATCGTTTACAATTTTATTTTAAAATTAAAAACTAACAAAACTTATTTTGGATCGACTGTTTTGTTTCCAAAACTTTTTGAAAACCATTTATTAAATATTAAATATGTGATGCTGCGATATTGTTAACCGTTTAGGGTAAGAGGATTCAAATTTTACCTTTGGCAAAATGAATAAACCCAGGAACTGCCCTTTTCGAAAAACCTGCCAGGACAGATACGTGGATGTTCAAAAGTTTTCACATGTCGAACCTTTTTAGAAATGATCTTTGAGGCATCCTCGAAAACGTTTTCGTAATGTACCAAGGTTTTAGCTAAAATGTGTCCCGAGACTTGCAAACGAGTGAGTTGTTTACGAGCAATTTCAAGTTTAAATGCGTTATTATAATGTCCTATAAGCTATGGTCAAAAAGTGCTCCCCAGCGGTCTGAGTGGCTGGTAATCGAAAGCTCAAAAGTTGAGTCCGAAAGCTGATGTAACGTAAGTTCCCGTTATTCTCTCGTGTTGACCGAGGTAAATATCAAACCAAAAAATTAAAAACATTTGAGTTTGGGGATAGTGGAGGCCCTGTTGTTGGACCCTTACAGTCCTATTCATCACATTCACATCTCTCGAGTTCTTCGTCAAGTTTGTCTGATATGCGAAAGAATGTCATGCACACCATGTAATGTGGCAAAACATTTTTCTAGAAGCTTAAAGATCGCTCCGAACGATTCAACTTATTAATTAAATTATTTATTACAGCCCCGAACTCCCAACCAAAAAGTAATGAAATTTCAAAAGCGAAAGGAACAAAAATTAACGACACAGCTTCTTGGGATCGTTGATTGATTAATCCAAATAATTTTTAACAACTAGATCAAGCTTCATGCCATGTTTATGCAGAACTTGCACCCTCTTGCTTTTTGAAAAGCTTACATTCTAAATGTTCAGGGTATTTAAAAAAATTCTCACTTGTAAACATATTTTCTACATCACGTAAAGTGAAGCGACAATTAAAGTACTCATTGCCACTGGTGCAAGGTACAAAAAAGATATGGAAAAGCCCCATGACCAACGGTTGTGAAGTATCCAAAAACCCTGATACAAAAACACCTCGCTTGCTCCAATTGCAATCAGTTTTAATCTTTATTAACCTCAATTAAGCGTTCTAGACTCTAATTGAATTCAAATGTAACTTCACTTAACACAGCTTAAAACGGATCTATTTTTACACTTGCTGGAAGATTTAGTAAATATGTTCTCCACTAGCAAGCACTTTTCAATCATAATCATATGAAATGTTACGAAATAGAGTAATACCCCTCATGAGCATGTGTTAAAAATTTAAATCACTCGAAATTTGTTCAAAAATTGACATTATTCTAAAATTATGTATCACCGTCTCCCCAGTATCAGTCCCAGCGAGTTTTTCCAAATTAGCTTTCACACATTTAGTAAGCGTATTAAATTAAATTAGCTTAACTTGCACATCAAGTTTTCTGTCTTAACTCTTGAGGTTAGCGAATTGACAAATAAATGTTGGCTGAAGCACTTGATTATAATAAATATATATATGAGATTTTTATAATATTTTTGGGTGAAATTTGAACCTAAAATAAATTCACATTTTGAGAACTCATAGAGCTGTAACTCGAAAATATTCAGATTTTGCATTTTTGTTACATGACTTGCTACCTTAAATTATTTTAGTATGTTGAATCACGTTTAACATTTTTCTAACACATTTTCTGCACACCCTGTATATGTTCCAGCCGGCTTGAAAATACGTTATACTTAAAGTCCCCACCCTGGATATACTAAAAATAGTTTTTTGGAACATCTTTTAAAGACGTTTGATCTAAGTTAGCAATACCTTAAAAAATCAGAACAAGAATGAACGGCAAGGCACCGGACTAATAATAGAAGCTCCCCTGCAAACAACGATCAGCGATCTGCACTCTTAGATCACTGGCCTCAAAACCAACTGAATAAAACAAAATCGAACGGATTATCACCGCACTGGCATTCGCCACTTTCAGCTATTCAGATAGCTGAGCGCACTAACATTTCGGTTTATTTCCAAAAAGAAAACGAATCACACTACTAGGATTCACGTATAGACTTCTATGTTTTATTTTGTTTCGAACAGAAGCCGCCAACAAGAGAATTATGGATCAATTTTGAGTTTATGCGACGACTCGGCGCGGCGACATCCTGAGATCATTTTATTTTTATCAGTTTAGCGTCAGTTGCCGACTATAGTACGAAAGCTTATGCCCGTTTCTCAAACGCGTTGAACTCGAACCATTTCTATTTAATAGCAGTGGTTATATGTTGCAGTAATAGTTGGAAATTTTGTAAATGTTAGCTTCGTTAATACAAGCAATTACTGAACCTACTATTAAATGCTATATTTAATGGAACTTTAATGTTTTTGTCAACCCGAATGTTAAATGCAACTAATGAAAAAAATGTTAATTGACAGAAAATACAAAAATTTATTGATGTACATTTCATTTTATACAGATTGTTTTTCAGATACATTTTGTTTTCACAAACATTGTTGCCGATATAAATATCTCCGTTTTTTTAAATAATTAGTTTTCCTGTAGTACTCCCAAAAGACTCCCAGACCACACCCCCAGGAATGCCGCCAATTTTAAATCACCCTGTGTAGCTAAGTTTCAGCTATATGTATATTTAATTATAGTCCCGGGTAGAGGTGGAATAAATGGTTATTTGTCTGTAACATGGTTACATCGTTCCAGTTTCACGTTGGTAATAGGTTTTAAAATGCGGTTCCAAAAGCAACATGTTACTATTCAAAATTTTCACTAAACATGCGCAATGATGATGATGGTAGAAATAGTAATGACAAATAATGATTTAGTTTATTAAAAGAATAATTCTAAACTAAAGTCTAGATAAAATAAAATATTCTTAACTCAAAAACAAAACATGGGTGAGAAGTACCTGCTTAAAGAACAAAAGAACTGATAACAAACTAGATAAAATATACAAATAAAAATTGATTAAATAAAATATACGCTTTATTGCAAAATTGTTTAAAAATCTAATTTTTATTTAAAAATGAATTAACGTTTAAAAATATTTTTTTTTGCAGATGCTTTTTACTGAGTTTGATTTATTACCCGAGTTAATTTTAGTACCACCAAAAAAATGATTTAAAAAAATATGTCGACCTTCCAACGCCTATATATCTAAATTTCATTTCATCTTGTTACTGAATTTATATCTAAAAATGGCAAGCTTGCTTAAATGCAGGTGCACATTCGGCTCACAACGTTTATTATTTTACATTTCAACTGTGATGGAATTTATGTCTTAGACTCTAAATTTGGTCATAACTCATATGAAAGTGTACATTCTGCTTAGTTTGCTGTTTGTAGTAAGTTTATTAATGAGTGAAATCTCTTTTTTTAAGATCTATTACAGAACGTCAGAAAACTAAATACTAAAAGAACGGTTTAAATCGGCAAACGGCTGCAGCTACATCGATGCTCGACGGTGGCGCATCGGTTCTGTGCTGTTGCGAACGGCTTTTTCGGGTTTATGAGACGGTTCCAAAAACAACCGGTTAAATCTGCTAGCTGTAACTACGTTTTCAGGTTTCCATCGAGCTTCAATGTAACCAGCTTAATGTCGGAGTCATGGTGTTTGAAGGTGATTTTGTCGACTCACTTGTCGACTTGGTTGAAAAACAAAAAATGTTCCTTAAAAAAATGGGCCTTGTTTCTTATCGGGTTGCAATACGCTTCGAACTTTGTGCTAAAATCGTTGCAAGTTTAGACTTATTCTCATGTGTGCCATAATCAAAACTATTGCAAAAGATATCTATATTGCAATCCCTGATCATCCTATTAGGCTAAGCACAATTCTATTTTAAGGTCGTCACCTTTTGAGCTTTATCCGCTTGCCAAGAGCTAGTTTTCGAGTTTTTGATGCCACAATATCCAATTAGCAGTAAAATCAGTAGTCCAAATCATTTCATTCTGAGTCTTGTTCTGCTCCGCTTCCATTACAAATTCAAACAAGGCTCTAATGTTGAGTAGTTTACGCACAACGATCGCAGCGTTTTCCGGAAAATCAACCAGACGTGCACTTTTCCGCTGCCACTGTGTTATTTCTTTGATTGAGGGTTTCTTATACATAGTCGCGTTATTTAATTTTACTAGAGTTGTCGAGATTTTGGCTCAACTACAGACTTTATTGTAAAATCTGTAACCTGGAAATGATCCTTTGACTGCTGGGCTGTGAGGTGAGAAAAGGCTGGGGCGCACAATAATGCATGCTGAATATAATAAAAATTGAATGCATGCCAAGGCAGGTACACAGAACCATTCCAGAAATCATTGGCTTTGATATAAAGAAGGCAGATAACAAGCAGCTCCCGAATATTTATCGAAAATATATGGTTGTTGACCATTTACCACTTAGCTAAACGATATACTTAAGTTTCTAGACCAATTAGCAGACAGGTAATCTATTAAATAGAATTACATCCTTTTTTAGTTTACAAAATCAAATACTTTTTCTTCTTTAAATCGGCGTTGCTTCATCGTCCATTTCCCTACCGCTTAACCTGTCCCTTAAAGTATCTGAATACTAATAGAAAACCATGTAAACTTGAGCGTATGTTTCCGAACATATGCCTTGCATTTTTATGTGATTTAGAGCATCATATTTGTAAAATGAAATAAAAAATTTGATTTCTAAAAGGTGATGTGACTGAAGAATGTGCTTTAATGTCTGTAAAAACCCAATCATGTTATAGAAACAATGATGAAGTGACAGGAGTTTGCAATCGCGACAAGTTTATTTATATACGAAGCTAAAAAGAATTGGAAATGTTTAACTCGAAAAGCAATTCCCAAAACAACCGAAAGGTTGCCGTAAACAAACACTCTTCAAAGTTTCAATGTTTAAAAGGGAGAAGTGCTGGAAACGCAGCATCTGGAAAATAAAAAAACTACGTATGGGTTCCGAAAAATGGAAACATCTGAGGCCTAAGATTTCATTATATAGGTAGATGTTTTATTATTTGTCAAAATTTCTTTTTCGAATGCCTCAAATTATCAATTTTTGAGTCATGTAAATTACACACTAGTTCTATATTAATAGGAATATATTCTAGATATGATATAGCTTTGCAATTTTTGGCTGACGGACAACTCATCTGCTTTCCAATCCAATCAAGTAGATACATTAACTGAATCAAGAAAAGGTCTTTTTGCAAACCGATACATTATTGGTTAATCAATATCAACATATCAATTAAAGCCTAAATAATATATGATTTGCTAGGCTTGACGCATATTGAAATAATCATTTTCATCAATCAGATTGTAATCTTACAATCCCTGTGTCAAAACTAAATGTTTACCTAAATGAACAGGCTAGTGATACGGCTTCTTAATTGATTTATTATTTATCCAACGTTTTGTGCGGAAAATGACGAAGGAAGGAAGTATGGTGCTTTGTTGAATAATTTACAGGGTGTTCGACTGTGGTCGACTATATCGTATCGGTTTATTCTGCACCCACAAATATTGTATTGTATAAGTGGTTTTATCATTTTCTAGCGCTTCACCAAGAAAGTCTCTCAATCAACCACAATTATTGTGTTGTAACACTTCTCACGTATGGCAATTTATTAATAAGGTAATTTATTCATTACTAAATTTTCCTATGTCAATTTTATTATTGTAACTTTTGCAAAGAGCTCTCAACGACCCATTAAAAAATTTAGATAGTAAATCATTTTTTATTTGCATTCTTCCGATACCAAGCAAATTATGGTATCAAAGGAATATTCATCTTTCTGTCACGAAAAACGCCTGTTTTGCATGTCTGGACATTGAATTAAACCGATAATGCCTTATCGGAACGGTCTAGTTTACGGTGTAAATCTCGTTTATCGGGACAGGTGCTATCCGAACAACGACAATTTATTAGTTCAGATTACCTAAATATGGGCCAATGCAGTAAACTTGTTTTGTATGGTAAGACCAGGAGTAAATTGACTAAATAAGTTATTGAAAATTAATAAAATATTTAACTGATGTTTTTCATTTGACACTAAGGTATATAGGCCTCAAAATATACAGGGTGATTCAAAATTACTGATTTACAATGATTCAGAAATACAAGAAACTACTGAAAACATTAATTGCTATTAAAAACTGAGAACTTTGCAAAAAACTATATCATAAGGACGACAACAATGTTTTTCAAGTTAATCTGCTTAATTGAAATTATGCAAATACCTGTTGCTTTGTAATTATTAAAAACTCCAGTAACCATGGAAAAATACAGAAATGTCAATGTTGTCAAAGAAAAGTTGTTCATTATTGCCATCATAACCTCGAATTGATGTGTATCCAAATAAACATGCACTTCTTTGTTTAATTGTAAACAAGTCAGGGCAAGTGTAATCACCTTATTGTTCGTTCTTCTCTAGCAGGTTCTCGTATTCGGTTAATTAACTTATACTCAGTTTTTACCGGTGTTCAATAAACCATTGGCTTAATGTGTCCTTGCGCTCTGTGTAACTTGCATACGTAGTAGGAATGTAGCCCCTCCTCGGTATTTATTTCGTTCCTGGGAAGTGTCAGTGGTTGTGCAATACTCTGAGTACCTCGGGAAGGCTTTGCATCAATTATCTCCGATACCCGTTCCTCTGTGTCTGGAGCCCGAAGATCTATTGTCATCCACCATCCACGATCTTTTGTCCTGTCTGTCTAAGGATAGTGCCCCTATTCCTTAGTTGGCCTCAGTTCTTTTGTTAGACATGAATAAAGGAACTCGTTCAGAACTGTCTAGGGAAGAACATGAAAAATATTATTAGTAAGATTCAAAATGAGAACTGATATGAAATGATATGAAGCAAAATTAATTTTGCAGAAATGTAATTCATTTTATTGACTAATTTCGACCGTATTGAATTTTGAGCACTTCCAAGGTATTATTCTTAACAGTCTTAGCAGTTCACCAACATTATCAAGTAAATAGTGTTCAAAAGTTACTTTCCGTACTTTTAAATAATTTATGCAGCTTGAAAACATGGAATTTCCCCAAAGTAAATATGCAAGTTGGCCTTTTAGCTTAAACCGCACGCAAACCAATACTGATTATTAGAGTAATAAAAAGACGTTTCAGTTTGTGTTGGAGCCCCATCATTTATCAAAGCGCTTTCCACTGGATATATTGGCTCAGAGCCCATTTTCTTTACATTAATTCCTTTTGGCAAATACGACCGGTTAAGGCCTTAAGCTTTCTCTGAGAGCACGCAAATATTCTTCGTATTAAAATGTTATGACGGAACATTAAGCAGCAAAGTGCTTTTTATGCAAGCCGTTTGTTACATCATCTAGTCTGTAAACAGATCCATTTGTAACGGAGACGTTTTGCAGATTTTATATTTTAAAATTCGTGGTTAATTTGTTTGGTTGCAAGTTAGACATGTTACATTTTTCTACTTTTGTAGTTTGAGGAAATTTATAATTTTTACGAAGTTTTAGTCTATGAATATAAGCAAGAAAATGTTATTGTCAACATTGTATCTAATTGACAAATTAATATTTCTTTCACAAAAGATTAGAAATACAGTTATATTGTGTTTTACCGAATATTTCGAATTACTTCATCAAATTTAGGCCAAATGAAACCCTAAAGTTAATGAAAAACTGGACCCGTATCCAATAAAAATATGTTATGTTAATAGATAATTTAACTGCAAGTTAATGCTAATTATTGTATGAAATATATGTTATGGTTGGGTAATTGGGTAAAACTTGAACTTGAGAGAAGTAATTTCGTCAATTTAAAGTTATTGAAATAAATAGGAAGGAATGTAACTATTTCCGGATTAAAAAATCGGAACAATTAATCTAATCAGCCCAAAATATGTCTTCCAACCTTCAAGAATTTCTCAAATTACGTATATGTAAAGTATGGGACATCAAGAAAAGTGTCGGGTGCATACCAGAAACTATTAATCGTATACGTTTCAGGCGAAAATATATGAACCTTTTCACCTTGTTAGAAAGAAGACCTTAGGTCCAAAAGAGCGGAAACAGCCTAGTTTGGAAAATATGATATGTTATTCTTCGTCACTAATATAAGTCCTCACACGTGAGGCCAGACGACATAGCCGACCACGTAAATAACCTGCCTCGTACTATCCATAGATAAGCGTTGTCTAAAAATTGTCTACCATTTACCGAAAAATGAGCTGAAAAATGTCTGAATAAGTATTTCCAATTAGTCTCTGTTCAAATATGAGAGGGCCAATAGTTGGCCCATCATCAACACTAAATCCACCTTGATAGTCAATCTTCTGAATCCAGTGTCGATTTATCCTAGACCGACGCACCTACAATGCAAATTAGCTTCCTCGTTACTACTAAAGGCTTAATCCGTCTAAAGGATGTTTGTTAGAAACCGATTATTATTTGGAATCCTATTTAATTGGAATGGCAATGATCTAGGCGTCTCTCAAAATGGTGAGGTGACAAAGCCTGATAAAGGTGGTGGTATATATAACGACGTGGTATAATTACTTATGTTCGTTTACAATTCTACGAAAAGTTGTGCGAGTTGTGCTCAAATTCATAGAAATGAACCCACTTTTTGTATAGGGAACTATACCAATAAAGAACTGCCACAATTGCATGTTCTTGCACATGGAGCAACAAGTTGCGGTGCAAAAGCTGCGGCATGGCATTATCAAGAACGCTATTCCGCCAGGAAATATCCTGGTACAAAAAGTTTGTGCTTAGCAATCGACGACTTACTGAGCTTGACACTTTAAAACTTGACTTGCACGATAAAGGTGTAGAAAGAACAGCAAAAGCGGCCAATTTTGAAACGAACCTTCGATTAGCAGTCGTCAAATTGCGGAGCGTGTGAGTGCTACTCAAGTTCCCTCTCTGCGGATTTATATAGGCATATTTCTGCATAAAGTACACGAAATTCAAGGCGCTGCAGCCAGCCGATTATGACCCAAAAGTTCAATTTACTCAGTGGCTACTTTAGGTTCCTAATCAACTCAAAGTTTTTGGTTCCATTCAAACAGTTGTATCCGAAGAAAATTCGCCCTATACTTGCTCGCAGTTATTACAATAAAATGTGTATTATTTTTGAACGAAGTGTATGCTTGAAATGTTTTCTCATAGTTGAATCACCCGATATATTTTATTTTGCACTTGAAACCTAACAAAATTTAGTTATCAGAAATAAATTTTAACTAACTTATGCCACAAAAAGTCAGTTAATTTTACAATCATTTGAATACCATTGAATTGCAATAACAGTTAAACCATGTGGTAGCTAGATATTTTTCTGGAGATACGTGTGTCCACCATAAACATTCGTTGTTCGTAATCTTACCTCTCACAGCATTTATGTGTACATTGGTCATGGTAATAATTGAACATCATTCAAAAGTCCGAAATGGGGTAGTTTCTCACGCCGCAGTATATGTGTAGTACCTTCATATGTTCAATTCAACTTTAGTGTAGATATTTGTGTTTGCGCCGTTTGCCAGATAAATTTACCTGACAAGAACGAACATATTGAGAACTCAGTACTCGTTCCGTGGATGCTTACGATTGGCATAACCAAATATTTCCATTTTTACGCCGTACTTTTGCTTAACTTTGCCTGCTTTAAGATGGCACTACGCATTTTGTTACATATTATGTTCAATGTAACGGTTCCTATCAATTTCCAGTTTGTCTATTTCCGATTTTTTAATACATACTACAAATGAGAAACATCAGCTCGTTCTCGAAGCTTACAGCTGAAGAAAATGATTTAAATTGCCACAAAAACCCAATTTAATATGATTTACGAGTATTTTGTCCCGACTTGAGTTAAAAGGTTTTCTCTTATTTTCAAGGCAAATGCGCTAAAGCTTTTAAGATTACCATCTAAATTACAATTTTCTAAAACGAAAGGGTGAAATCCATTTCCCATATACCACGAGGCTGGAATTTCTAAAACGTGCTATTCCAATTTCAATCTGTTTTATTGCTGTCTGGATTTTGAGCAATCTATAGAAGGCAAGTATCTCATTTTTAGTTCTAACGAACGTTAGAATTTTAGATAGGGAACTCAGCGCTTTTATGGAAAACTTTGATAAGAAATTATCGATAATGACGTCGTTTTGTTGCATTTCTTACCGGACTTAATTCGTTAATTCGTACCTGACTCAAAAGAGTCATTACTATACTTGCTATTCTACGCAGAAAAGTAACTAAATGAGCGTATTTATTAAATTAAATTGATTATACAAGGTGATTCATTAAAAAAGAGAAATTCGGAAACTGGAGGTATTACACGTTCTATGGCGGCGTATGGCGCATAATATTACATTTCGCTTTTTCTTGATTGAAAATCACATAACATTTCATATAATCTTAGAATCGTCGTGATTTTTTTATGGATCTTAGGTAATCGGGAATTCTGCAAAAATATTAAATAAGGCCGTTTATAAGATAAAGCAAGTTAACTGTAATCGAATACATGTTATATTAGGTTTTCATATTATAAAAATACAATATTCATTAAGATAAAGTAAGTCTTGTTAGATATTTGCAACATTTATTAAGTTCGCCAATTTTTACTGATCTATATATGTTTAAAAAGTCTAAAAATATATGGGGTAGGAATTTGAAATCGTCGTCGAGTTTTAAATCCCTGTATTTTCGAAAATATCAACTTTCGTATAAGACATCCTTACACCAATGGTCAACATTTGACGTGTAGGTGCTAATAACGGAGTTGCTTATGCATTTTAAAAAGTTAATTAATATCTTCGAAAAATAAATCCAAAATAGTTTTTTACTTTTTTGCTTATTTTCCAGGTAAGCTTTAGTAAACCCTTCACGAATGTATCACGTTGTATATTCAAACTATATTCTTCCGGGTTTTGTATTTATTTCATTAATGTTGTGTCGATAATTGATAATTAACATATTGAAAGAGTTTCGCGTTTAAGTATTTCTAGCTTCTCGGAAAATTTGAAAACCCAATTGAGTCTGAAATTGAGTTTGGTTTTATAGCACATTAACTTCTTCTTTCGTCTATTGAACTATTTAATAGTCTGAAAATCGCCCGCCTATTGTGACACCACACTGCTAAATTGTAAAAACAGGAAAAATTTGAAACTTTCTAACAGGAATCAGTAGTCTCTCAGTCAGTTGTTTCCAATAGGAATCAGAAAATATGTTCTTAGTGCTCGGTGAAATAAAWTCGAAATGGCGAATGTTGCTTGCGTGGCTGGGAGCTTTGAACATTGGTCACTCCATTGAATACGTTTTGTCAATAGGTTCTAGATAAGTTCAATTTCTTAACTTATTAGATTCTCAAGTCGAGAAATCCGGGATAAACCAAAATCCCTGTTATTAGTTTTCATTTAAAAGCGAGCAGATTAGTCCAAGCGGACTTCACCGTCTAGCAAACACTATAAATGAAAATAGCGCTGATGGAGCTTTTCTGATTTTTACGTGTGTAGGCGACAATCAAACTAACCATAAATATTACCTGAGAAGGTAAAGTCTACCTAAGAAGGTTTTGGCCGAAAATAACCTGACTGCCGCCAGACCTACATTTCAGTTAAATATACATATTTGGAAAACATGCTGCCGTTTATGCTCTTAAGGAGTTTATCCAAAATCAGCAGAATTCATTTAGTAAATCTGAAATTTTATTTATCAATCAAAACCTGATATTGCTTGAGGGTACATTTTTATTTCGATCAAACGAAATTGAACGCAAACAAACAAGTTTGTGATTTTCCTTTAGAACACAGATTTATTACCAGTGTGAAAAATAGGAAACAGGCACGAAATCGAAATACTAATATATATATTCTTTCATGTTATTATTACATTCCAATATATTTTTAATAAGCTTATACGGATTACTGCAATTTAATATTTGCTTTAACAGTTTTGCGTAATAGTGTTTGTTGCAAATTTACTTTTAACTCTGTTATATGTGCTTTTGCCTTAATAACTATTGAGCAAATTTGTTTGTTTACAGTTAGAATAATGAAAAATAAAAGGTTATTGAGCTGATTGAACAGTAGATAATATGGTATTAATAATTTCTTATTACATTAATATTATATAATGCGACAAAAATATAATTATATTATAATAATAAATTATTTATAAACGTTTTGCCTCATAAAGCTTAAATTTGACATTTTGTTAAGTAAAGTTATTCATTAACAGGGTCGCTTTTAAGAATGGAAACTGAAGATTATTTCCTAAACTAAGAGARCTAGAACAATATGATTAATATAAAAATTGAATGGTTATATAAAAATTGAATGGTTCGTTCCAGTATACACGTATTTACGTAMAAATTTAGAAACAAATCCAAAAAATTTAGTATCCAGGGTCAACAAAAAAWTATTTTTCAWTTATTGAAGAAAATGCGGGGTGTTCCATTAGAAAAAAGGTAGTAAGTCCTGTGACTTTYTGTCTRTTTCTTTAAACAAAAATTTTCWTATGTAAATAAACCGTAAATATCCTTACAATTTTTATATTAATCACGGTTTCACMGTAATCACTCGTAATTACAAAAAAACATGCAAATAAAATTGCTCATATAAACCTAATTTTTGAAAATAAAGTGAAAAACTGTATTATAATATTGGAAAAATCGAGTAGGTATTCGGTTTCCTTCTCCTTTCCTGAGTGTCAATTTCGGCTACTTAATTTGGCAGGAAAATCTCGTAAAATCGCAAAACTTGTTGCAAACGCTGCATACTTTTATACTTCAAATATGTTATCATCCCTGGTTACAGAATACTCAAAAACGGAAATAAACATGCCAGCTAACTAATTAATGAAACTTTAGTCATTCAGTTATTTTTGAGTAAATTAACTTAGTTTCTTTAATTATACAATTTATAGCGAGCATAGCTTACATTTACGTTTTTGGAATGCTGGTTGCGCGGTTCTTATTTACCCACGTCTAAGCTTTATGATAGTAGATTTTGTATCTAGTTAGCTACAATATATTTATATAACCTCCTATTTCTCAATTATTTTTAATGGTGAGTTGGGTAACTAGGTTTCCGCTGTATTAAATTGGAAAAGATTACGTAATATTAAATCAGAACGTTGCAATTTAAAAAAGTAAATCTCTTTAACGTGGAATTTTGCTGATAGAAACTTTTGCAGCGACGGTAACTTGATCCTTTTCCTTTTTATAAATTATTTTGGCGTCGAATATCTGACATCTCTCATACAACTGTTATTTTATTGGGATTGTCATGAAATATTCTTTGCGAACATTTTTTATTTCGAAAGTAATTATCTGACATGAAATCTCTTTCCAAATCATACCATTTTTGCAAAATTGTTCAATACTGCATAGGTAAACTAAGCGAGTTTGAGTAGAACTCTTATTCAGGATATTATAATAACTTTTTGAGAAAATAATGCATTTTTTTAAAGTAATTTTTTTCTAGTTTCACAAAAATGTGAATAAATCAACAATATTGATTCGGAATTGTTTTAGGACAAAAATTCTATTTACTTTACATTGCTTTTACATCTTGGAATTAATACCAATAAGTTATCCGCTATTATTTGAGAAAAAAAATTATGACTTTATTCACGGAAATATTTAAAAATGCCTGGAGAAAAAAGCCTTTCTGTTTATATTTCTAAGAAAATCAACTGTTTAACATATAGAGTATTCAGCACTACAACCCATAATCGTGGTTATAACTTTTCAACCATCCATACAGGATAAAGTTTTAATTTACACCCCGATTTGCTTTTTTAATTGTAGGTTTAAATGGACTTGCTGAAGGTCATTTAAGCTGTCTTAAAGCTCGTTGCGAAATTTGAGAGCTCAAGGAAAAGCAGAAGCTGAAGTTAAATACATTATTTTGAAGATACGGTTTTAAAAGCGATGGCCACTTCTACAAACCAGGTTTCTTCTTCTTCTTCTTCTAATTTGTCCTGTAAAAAGCAAATTTTTATAGCAGATGAAATGAGCATAAAGTACAAAAAATTATCAGTGGAATCGTTTCACATTGCAGTTTCCAGTTTTTTTTCAAACTCAACAAGAACAACTTGTTTCTAAAAAGTCTGCACTAAACCTATCTAGTTAACCCTTATCAACGCTTCAAAGTCCGCCTTACAGCTTGGTGAAATCTAGCAGTTCAGCAAAAACAAATTTTCATATTTCAGTAAACCTGTGATTAAATTTCACGTTTCCTTAACTTTGCTGTATATGATTGTTTTCCAGCATCTACAAATACCAAATCAGCTACATGTGGTGGATAGTGGAATGAATGCTATCAATCAGTTACCATTAAATAACTCAATTAATTCCGCTTCTAACAGTACACCTAATTCAAATGTAATGCATACAGCAGAACATCAGAGTCAAAAGAAAATACATTTTATCTCAACCGGCTTTCAATAATTCGAGCTTGGCAGACAGGTGATGTTTTATTTATGATATTCATGAAAGTTTAAGCTGAAAATTGAATAAATATACTAAAACAGATTTTCGCTTGTCTTGAGTGAGTTCGCTCCGTTTTAAATATTCCACCTTTTGGAATGCCTGGGGAGCGACATTGTTTCGATTTAAAAAAATATTTTATGATAATCTACATGAATACATAAAAAAACTTTGTTCATGCTTATTATTTGGGAGTCAACTTCAATCCGTTTTGACTTTCAAAACTAATCTAAATCAATATTTAGGTTTAATTGACAAAAATGTTTGTAATATTGCTTATCGTGATGTTTCTTTGTTGAAGAACTCAGAAAAGACTCAGAAAATTAATCATAATTTTGCGGTCCAGCAGTGTAATTTTTCTTAATTTCCTCAAGCGCTTTGAATCCTTTGATCTTACTTAAAACAAAATTACCGTTTTTCAGTGTTTCAGTAAAATAGCTTGTATTCGTTTACTCATAGTCCTGACAATGATACGAAAAATAAAATTTCGTCGGATCGTTAATCTTCATCAACTGATCGAAGCGTGCGTGTTAGTCAATCACAAAAGAATGTAGCGTTTATGGGTTCTCATGCACCAATCTTCGTTCTATGATATTCTAATAAATTGTTTGTTACTGAAGGTAAATGTAGATTTTCCATATAGATTTTCCATATAGAATCGGTTATGTTTACGGAAACGTACAAAGCTTGTTGGTAGTCGGGAAATTTTGATCAAAGTGCATCGATGTTGGTTAAAGCTAATTCACGTTCAATTTACAAACCGCAAAGGAAATTGTTTGACCCGGTCTAAGTGAATCCAAACTAGCCCAAGGATACGAGCAAAGTAATTTACCCTTTTCCTTATACTAGATATTAAATCGGGCATAAGTCAATAGGCCATGTTATAAGCAAACAGCTCTTCGCTTAAAAAAACCCTACTATAAAATCACTTTTATGAACTTTTAGCTGAGTTAGAAGGCTTTTGTAGCTGTATTAAAAACTTCCCCAATTTCCCCAATTAAACTGCTCAACAAAATAAACGTTTCACGGCTATACTTGTTCTAACTTCGGAACTTGATAAATTCTGACTGCTAAAAGCGATTTGATTTGTTTGAGGTATTGTTTAGTCGAGATAGTTTTCTTTTTCGAGGGTTTAGTGTTTGTGCTGCGTTTTTCGTATTTTACTACGGTTTCTATACAATTTGAAATAAGTGCGTTCAGGTCCTCTGTATTCGGGTCTAAAACATTTTCTTTATGCGGTAGCTGTGCTTTCATTCCATGTTGATATTGGGTTTCGCCTCTAAGCGGTCTGTATTTGCTGGATGTTGTTTGTTTAATAAGCTTTCGCAGCTTTTTCTTGATAATGGACATTTTGGATCGGATCAGCCTGTGGTCGCTGCGTATTGATAACTTAAGGCTCATTTATAATTATTCAGCACAGTTACATCTCGCACTATTTCCTTTCTGTTAGTCGACTTCGAAAAGTTTCATTTATTGTACAACCTTGATAACGAGCAACAACACTTCCAGAACTAACAGCATGTAACAACCTCCTCACCAAATCTACAATGTATTAGTATAAGTACAGGGTTATTCACGCTATACGGCACGGAAGTTTGCGGCTAATCCGTTTGATTTTTAAAAAGTATTATTTTATGAATTGTCCGACGCCTACCAAGCGCACATTTAAAAAATATTTTTGTCATGTACAGGGTGTCCCAAAAGCTCTAAAGGTATCAAAATTGAGTTTTTTTAAAAGAAATGTCCTGTATATGATTACATTTTTGGATTCGCTGAACAAAATAAGTGTCTGTCTTAATAAGGTTTATAACACCTAAATCTTCAGGTTTTTTAAATAATACGAATTTAATCAAAATATAATCTAATTTTCACGTATCAAATACTTTAGAAGTATTTAAGTTATG
>NW_026018508.1:9429482-9434140 GCF_020466585.1 Dendroctonus ponderosae
ATTTGACACATGAAAATAATATTAGATTTTGATAAAATTCGAATTATTTAAAAAACCTTTAGATTTAGACATTATAAATCTTATTAAAATAAACAATTATTTTGCTCAGAGAATCCAAAAATGCAATAATATATAGAGTATTTCATTTAGAAAAACACAACTTTGATACTTTTAAGGATTTTGGGACACTCTGTATATTACAAAAATATTTTTAAAATGTGCACCCGATAGGCGTCTGTGGATTCATCAAATAATAGTTTGCAAAAAACAAACGGTTTAGTCGCAAACGTCCGTGCCGTATAGCGTGAATAACCCTGTATAACCATCCATATTTTTTATTGTTGAAATATTGAAAAATTAGTCGAAATATGGAGAACAGTTGATTAGTTAGAAGTCATAATAATGTCTTATGTTTGTCGTTGAATCAATCATTGAGATAGTTGAATGTCTGAATCAACACTTAGTATTTTCGAGACCTAAGCAAAATCACCTTCATTTTCGATACCACTTTGATAGTTTTTAAGAATAGTCAAGCTGTCTCTTCACAGGAATGACGGGACTTTTAAGCCACTCTAAAAGCGTACAACAGTCTCAACGATTAGCACATTGCAATGTTCTTTGAAGCTCGAGTAATAGATTGGCCTGCAGCTCTATCTCTATGGCCACGTCTATTTATTTAGGCGAAGCGCTCAGCCAGTCCATTAGCCACTAAGATTGGATTTCTGAAATCTATAAAAGTGTTTATATGGTACAGTTAATGCAGCAAGTAATTCAAGTGCATTAAACAAACAGCAAATTAAATTGCAAACTATTAAAAACGTGAAACGAACGCTTTAATTTAGTAACAAGTACGTCTGCCATAGCCAATTAACTCTGAATCGGTATTAAGTGTGTGAGTAAATGCTCGTATGAAAATATTGGACCATAATATGGGAAATATATGACGATAAGTTCTAATGATGGTAGGTAATGAGTTTGTGACTCCAACAGGAGAACCAAGAGCATTAACGCACTGATAAATATTTATATAAGAACATAGACGAAGCAATTAAAAAGCCTTGATAGATCACTATATCAGATCAGACAGACTTACTGTTTCATTGAACATTCAACTATCAGCTGCCGCAACTACATCAAATGTAGCTGCAAATGCTCACACGAAAAATCCATGTAAGGGATACATTAGTTTTCAGATCTTTCCTTTCAGTTTTCCAAACTGCATTTCCTTAAACACAGCAAACCTTAAACCTGCCTTTAGTTATGATATGAATTTTAACTCAACTTACTGGAGTTCATTGCAATCAATTAAAAGTTGCTGAATTGAAAAAGTTGAAACCCGAATTGTGTATGCCTGAAAGAGCAGCCAGTAAAGTTCAGCCGGCCAAGCTCAATGGAAAAAGTAAATAAAACTTTACACTTTTATATTGATAATTGCCAGGAAATCTTGGGTTTACATCTAAATACCGGAATTTAAGATTGTATTCCTTTATAGACCTTAGGGTGCACTTTTTGGTAATGCTTAGTATATGATTCTACATGTAAATTTTCCAAATGTTATACTAATTATGTTAAAATAAGGATTAATTTTGTTAAAGAATGGCAACTGGTTTGAAATAAAATTTGTAAATGTTGGAAGAGCGAATTGTCTTACAACCACTATAGCAAAATAATTTAATCTACGTGTGGTCGCAAAAAAAAGCAAAATGATCCTGGGAATAAGGTGTAACTAGACCCATTATTCCAATTAAAACTTTGATCCTGGGTAAGGAATGACCGGTACAGGTTACATTATATTCGGGAAACGTTTGCTCCGGGAATAGAAAATTAACAATTTCAAAATATCAAAACCCCGAACTGGCTGTTGTTTTGTTTTAGCTTAGCCAACCTGAATATTTGAGAATGAGAAATGTGAAATAATCTTATTATGATTCCAATTAAACTGATTTATATCGAATTTACACAGAACTAATTATTAACTTGTATGAAAGAACTAATAAAGCCAAAATTCGGCTGGAATTCGGATGTAGTGTGCA
Organism: Dendroctonus ponderosae; assembly: GCF_020466585.1. Lineage (NCBI taxonomy): Eukaryota > Metazoa > Arthropoda > Insecta > Coleoptera > Curculionidae > Dendroctonus > Dendroctonus ponderosae. Next base: position 9,431,516 of record NW_026018508.1, read on the forward strand.
TATAAATTTGCACCAAATGTAATTTGCCGTTGGCGATTGAATAGCATTTTAACATTTGCATATTTAAAACCCTGCCTCAATGACCGTGAGATCATTTAAACCTTGATGTTTTGTGAGTTTCTAATAACAAACTAGTGTAGTTTTCCTAGAATTTCATACTTGGTAATGGATACTTGATTTGCTTTGATGATAACATTTTTCAAGCTTGTATCCTAACTGCAATTGGTCGTTTTCCATAGATTTATCTGCAGTATATGCTTATCTGCTTATAGCCGGTGATGTCTACTACGATATTGGTGGTTTTATATGTTATAGAGGTAGTTATATAGTTGCAGAAAAGTATCAACTTTACACAGGCACATGGAAAATAAAATATACTGAATTTCCTTAAAAATACGCTTACAATGCGTATCTACTTATGTACACACTAAGTTCAATGTTGACAATATTTTCCCCGGAAGTAAATGCCGGATCTTTGAAGAATAATAAATTAGTTAATGATTTGAAGCGCTTGTTTTTTGATATGTTGATGATATTTGAACTATTTCGAATTTCAGTTAGAATCAATATGTACATCATTTGTTTCCGGTGTTGTTGACATAACAGGAATTCCCATAATTGACACACCACGAAATGTTGCATTTAATTGCTTCTGAAATATGAATAATAAGCGAATGTAAACTAGTCTGGTAATTGCTATTGAATATTTATTAGTAAAGCATTACATTAATAAATCCGTTTAGCACAAACATTTCTGCGCTTTGAGCCAGCCAAGGAAAATTAACTTTACATTAGTCAAGTTTGCTATAGAAATTAATTAAGTAAAGATTAATTATCACGTTCAGGATTAATTAAAAGTTATTTTTTTGTAACTTTTTTTCCTAGTTCTAACAATGTTCATTCAATCAAAAAATACTAATTTTGTTCTTGAAGACTTAAACACACGAATTTTGGAATGCAGTTTTATCCTGTTCACTGAGATCAAAAACAGACTTTATTATTGTATGCAGGAAAATTCACAACATCCGAATAACTTATAAGATGCGTAAGTAGATCCCATGGGTTTTATTGTAGAAATTTCGCTTCCGTAAATGAAAAGTTATTTTTCTTGAACTAAAATAATCATCACGATTTTTGCATGTTTTTAACTGCAACAAAGATATTAAGGGTAGGAAGTTTTCAACTTGACACCCCGTATATACAATGGGGTTTTTTACTCTCGTTTTTGTTTTGGTCACTTGAAGAAAATGCTAAGAGAAAAATTACTGTAGCTAATAATACCAAGACCAAGTTCCCACAACCTTCTTTAATGCAATGTGCCTGTTTTACTATTTCAGAATTTATTTATTCACATTTTATAATGCATGAAAACAGAGTCAAAATGTTATTTTGTCATCAAATTCTACGCAACATCTAAAGCCTGCAATTTTGTAATTGCGCTTATGACAACTTAGAAGCAAGTAACGGTCTACCATAAATCTTCGAAAGCTGATATGTAACGGTTTTACGCCGGGAGAGCGTGGCGGCGATTTATTAGTGCCACCCCGACGGTTACGAAAAGGCTTAATTCAAATTTATTTGAATTGAAATCACACACGATGTCAAACTGTTTAAAGCACATTATTATACACGCTATTAAATTAATTGCCGCACTTGACAATGTTAGGTCAATTTTTATGATGTCCGTTTTATACAATTATTGATGCTGAGTAGAGAAAACAAAGCACTTATATACTCATATTCGAAGGCTACGATAGGGCGTTTAAAACCATAGACCTGCACCAATTGTTTCAAGCTCTGGCTCATTGTCGAATCTATATCGATACAGCCATTAAAACAGAAGGTTTGTCTTAAAAATTACGTTAGCGTTTTGGGAACTGGACACCTACGAATATGAAAAGTCACATTGTGGAACTTAATTTAATTTACAATATCTATTAGCACACGACAAACGACAAAACGAAATAAAAGTTACCTATTTGCCCTATTAGATTTTATATTTATCTGCCATGAACATGTCGACTCTGAAAAATTATCTGCCGATATGGAACACGACCTATATGGAGGACAGAAAAAAATCTGGAATATGCTAAGAAATAGAAAATACCCGATAACGAATATATCCAAATTTCAAAGATCACTCCTGAAGACTGGGAAAAACAATTTGAACAACTCTACCGTAATAAAGAGGAAAACACGGAGACCAAGGAGACACCCACAAATGAAGAAACACCACCAACTTGGCAGATACCGATAGAGAAAATCAAACAAACAGCAACCGCTCTAAAAAACAGACAATCACCTGGTATAGACGAGATAACGAACGAAATGATCAAGTATGGAGGGGATGCACTCATGGATGAATTAAAATATTTTTACAATAAAATATTATATCTATAAAAAGTACCTTCAGAATGGAAGGACAGCATAACAATCTCAATCTTCAAAAAAGGAGAGAAAACAGACCCCAAAAACTATAGAGGAATCACTCTTCTCAGCACAGTTTCGAAGCTGACAAAAATATTGGCAGAAGAAGTGACCAGCACGGGAATATGTGAGGAGCAGCAAGGTTTCAGACACAATAGATCCACTATAGATGCCATATTCATACTCCGCCAAATAGCC
>NW_026018508.1:9434569-9487987 GCF_020466585.1 Dendroctonus ponderosae
CAAAGTGTAGAACAGGTGATGACCTTTAAATATCTTGGAGCAAACATCACGAGTAACAGGAATCTAAAGGAGGAAGTAAGGAATCAAACATCAAAAGCCGCTCTAATATCGGGTTACTTACGAGACATCATCTGGAGAAACAAGCACATGAGTATAGGGAGTAAAGTCAGAATCTACAAAACGTGCGTGAGATCAGTGATGACATACGCCGCAGAAACAAGAGCGGAAAACACAACAATGAAACGCTTGCTAAGAACAACAGAAATGCGAGTCCTAATCCATAACAGGACACACACTATACGATATGAAAAGGAGTGATGAAATTAGAGATACCTGTAAGGTTTCGTATGTTGTAAGATGAACCAGAGCAAGGAGAAGAGCGTGCGGAGACCATGTAGAGAGAATGGCCGACGACGGAATAGCAAAAATCGCCAAAGACCAAAAACCTAATAGCTCAAGACTCCCAGGAAGACCACCGAAGCGATGGTACGAAAGCTGGACATCAGCATCCCAGGACTAGGAAGGAAAAACACAGGACTCTGAGTCCTAACGTACGAGGAAGAAGAAGAATAAGAAGAACATGACGACTCCATTTTAAAGTAAAATCTGTTTGAAAATATGAGCTTTTATTTATTTAACCGATTCGTTTTGAATATTTCTTACTCTGTTTTTAAGCCTCAAGAAAAACATAATGTTTCCGGAACCTTAGTGATTTACTCAACAGTTTTTTGTTCTTATGAGCATAGCATACTGATCCCCAATATTATAAACTTTTAAAACTTGTTGAATCACAGGTGGACCTTCAGCAAAATGTTAAAATCTATCAGCATTTTTAATTAGGATCTTATTTTTATTATATTATCGACCACATCATCACGTTGTTGTTAAGAGTGTCAACGCTATTCCTAATGCATTCGGAAACCGATTCAAAAGTAAAACATTCTGGTTCAGTTAGATATGGTTTTAATTAAAAACTCTGACTGATTTAAAATTAATAGATACCAGCTTTGAAGTTTTAATTGCTGGTTGTAACACGAGCGCATTTGAAAGTATTTCGAATTAAATTTTATATTATGCAATAAGTTTAATGAAGTTTCCGCAGTGTTAACTTTACTTTTGGTATATTACATAGGCCGCCTATACAATTATACAATTTAAATAGCTAACTCAAACGGTCACTATACAGGGTGATTTACGTAGACCGTGCATTAGAAGATTTCCAACTTAGAGCTGTTTTGGAAAATTCAAATTTTCTTTTCGGTGATAACAGGTAGTGCCCCTCTAGGTAAACAGGGTATACAAAAAATGTAACACAACTTTCTTATTTTAAATACAAACCCCAATTTCTTTAGCATGGTGGGATTGGGCTTCCAATTGCCAGTTTGGGCCGCCCTACTTTTATTAACTTATCTCTTATAATTTTTAAAATGTCCATTGTTGAAGAAAAAAATGCTATTACAGATATTTAGGGTTCAAGCTATATATGAAGAACGGTTTTAAATTCAAAACCCACATTCGGTAGATAGTTGTACTGTAAAGGTACCCACTTTGTAGCATATGGGTGCATGCAGCCCACAGACATTGATATAAAATGAGTTACAAAATCAAATTTTTTAAATGGCACCTACAAACGTTTTCGGCCCTGTTTGAAAATTTGCTTTGAATACACAATAGGAAACTAAACTATGCAAGACTTAAAAAGTTTTTTAAAACTGGACTTATTATTAGCTTAGCGACTTAGCAATAATAACATTAAGTTTTAGTGGTGATAAAGCAAACTAAGTGCTTCACAAATTAAATGCACTTTGAACTAGACTCACTACATGATAGACTTGTAATTACGAGTACTATTTCGGTTTTAATGAAACCAACTTGCAATTCGCTTCTTAGTTGTTTGCCTGCTCCAGAGAAGCTAACCACCTACCAGTTAATATATGTTTTCAAGTTTCACTGCATCCATTCGCATTTAGTGCAGTTGAGCACATTACTTTGAGAAATTTGGCAAGTATTTTGCTACATTTTGCATTCTGATATAATTCGTTTTCATTACGTGTCATGTAATTTGTGTAAGAAACGGAATTTTGGCAGGTTGGAGGTCTGCAAACTTGTTCGTAGTTGTCAACATATGCATGCTCCACGAATGACCTGATGCCTGATACCTAAATCTCATTTTTTAATCATAAATTACTCCAAAGTGTATGCAATCTGCTATGTACACAACTTTTGCTAATTTATCAACACCTGCATATTTCGTCGCGACCAACGCGATGAACTCAACCCCCAAATAAACTTTAGAGCTGACCCAGTTAAACTTCGGAGTCGGAGAGTTTACTCAGGTAAACTTTGGACCTGACACGCATAGTATCCTTTAAAGTCAGTAACTGTATAATCAATAAATAGAATTAGGTAATTCTATAATATGGCTAACTGTTAACACTATATTCTTTGCTGACATATGTACAAGGCGAGTTTTTTTCGATGACTAGTGCAGGAATCTTTGAAGTTTATATTCAAGTTAGTTACAAAAAAGGCCATTTCTTCAAACTTGTGAGTTTTTCGGGTTTTTAGGCCGTCACAATGGCATTTCTTCCAACTCGGCCATTTTGCTGGAAATTGAGAATTTTGTGCTGATCTTAACGGATAATTCGACTCTATCTAATGTCCCTAGACCTAAGCTTCCTCACACACACAAAAAGCAACTAGTACACTATACATAAAAGAAATTATTGGTTGGTAGTATACATAGAAAACTTGTTTTCGATATACTACAGGAGTCGTTTCTTTTCCGCAAATCGCACAAGATTTAAGTCCGCCAATAGCGGAGGAATAACCGTTACAATAGCAGTTAACAATAGAAAACAAATTAACGTGCAAATGAACCTTATGCATTTTTAAATTGAAGTTGAAGAATCGCTCTCAAGCACCTTTAAATCCGAACTCAACAGAAACTGAAATACGCATTTTCATTCATCATGGTAAGGTTATTTCTATTAACATCTACGTCTGCAGTTTTACTGTAACATAAACTTTTATTTTACTTTAACAGGTGTTTGAGAAAGTTGTGGTATACCCAAATCATCATAGAGAACAAAGGATTGTTTAATACGCATTTAGATTGTGTTAATTTCAGGTTCCTATCAAAGTGTAAGAATTCCATAGAATTTATAGGTTTTTCCTATTAGTCCTTGAGACTGTTCTTTTCCGATCTCTTTACTGTACTGCTGCAGCAGACTGTCAGCTATCTCGCGATCTTTTAAAGGGCCGTCCTGGTGGTCTGGTGCCCGTTGATTTTAAATTCTTTGATATTCTGGCCAGTCTCGTACGAAATCCTGTGTCCCACATAGCCCTCTTATTTGAATGTCCTGGACTCTGTCTGTTAATGTTTTCAATCTTCAGTCCTCGTTTATATTGAATATGTTAGTAGTGGTCTTACACATGACTTATATATGCATATTTATGGAATTATAGAATTTAAAGGTTAACGCAGGTTACTGCTCTTCAAATGTCTACGCCTCTGCTTTTTAAGGTGAACGTTTAGCTTTTCGACAGAGAAAGAAAACGGTTCTTAGATAATTTCGAACACTCCGACATTCCACCTCAATTAACGCAACTCTAATGCGGGCCATTTCGTTAAAAGTGGGAATTAACCATCCTACCTGCAAGTTTAATCGCTATTCGAGGAGAATTGCTATTAGAGATAGTTGTTGCCATAGTGAGTGTAGGAAAATGGCTGGAATGAATACTCTTAGCTTGATGCAATTAACTGGAGCTCTTCTAAACGTGGGCAATTTTTTGCTTAGACGGTTAAAAGGTAAATTATAACTGGCAGTGCAACACTTTGCTAATAACATTATGCTTTAATAGTAGGTCATTTATCCTCTTATTCAATGGAATAAGAGGATAAATGATAATTTATTTAACAAAGCTGTATTTTTAAGTAGACACTTATAAAGAAATGTTCAACAAATGTCCAGGGAACTATTGACAATTTACTGTTACAAAACAATATATTTCTTCCTAAAGTTCAATGAAAGTCAAATAAGTTGATAATAAATATTATTTTTCTACAATTCTAGTTCATATTTTAGTTCTCAGCTTTGCACTGTACTTCATGCTGATTTCTTTCTACATGAGTGTCATTTAATCATCTACAGGGTGGTTTTTAGTGCGATAGAGTCCAGTATTTCCGATGCTGATGAACTTTCGAAAAATAGTTTCGTATAAAAGTTGTTGACGCACAAAGTGCACACATTTTAAAAATATCCTATATGATACAGAGTGTCTCAGAAAAGCGAGGCAAGATCAAAGTGTATTTTTTTAAATAGAACTACCCATTTTTCATTAGCTCATGGAATGCAACTTGAAACGCTGCATATGCACCGTCAATTGTTTTTTTCTTACTTGCGACGTTGGCAGATTATTCCCATTTTAGTAAAATTTTGCTTAAAAACATGGTATCTAAAAGTTCATTGTAGAAGCAAATAAAGCAGCTAAAGGTACAAAAAATACGTGTTTCCAATCACCACAGATCCGTTAAGAATTCTATTGAAAATATCAATCCATTGTACAGAGTGTTAACAATATAACTTTTGTTTTTCAAATGAAAGTACCTGTCTATTAATACGTCATTAGATAGACAATTTACAAAGTTATAATTTGCTACATTTGTAAGGTAAGGAAGTCAATAAATAAGTGAATTTTCAACATTATTAGTCAGGTTTTCCACATCAGTTTATTTTTCAATTAAACTTTACAAATTCAATCTGCTTAAAACGTCTTCAAAGTCAACATCAACAGTAGTGGGTTTCCTGGTGTAAATCAATTTTTTTGCTGTATACAAATGTTAAAATAGCGCAGAATCCAGACCAAAATGCCTAAAGGTAGGTGAAACTTTTTAAGTGCTTTGTGAGGGTTTAGCGGATGGCGCCCTATAAGAGGCTGCACATGATTCTGGACTTATTTACATATTGGCCTGTTTTTGCCAAACTTTACATTCTTAATCAACTATTGTCTCCAAACGATTCGTACTGGGGAATTTCAGCGGCCAGGATCCATTCGATATATTTCAGACTTTTTACCATCCAGCGCCCTTCAGGCTGTAAGTGGTCCAGATCAAAATTTTAAGCAGACTGAAAGCTATTAAATGCGCTTTTGAGAAAAAATTGGAGAATTTGCGGGGGTCTGGATGGCTATGTGCTTTACTAGTACGCTGCTCGCATGTGCAGATTTGTGGATTTTATGAGACGAATTTTAAATAACAGCTTTTTCAAAGTTATAGCGCTTTTATTTTCTTTACCTTTATCGTATACTTTAGAATCTTCGGTTACAGGTGACCTTTTCATGTGCTTCTATTCACTAATAACTGCGTTTTCTTAGTGACTGAGGGTAATAAAAGGTTACGCATCATTCTGAGATAGCAATGGAAAAATTAACTGTATATAATCAAATGTATAAATACTGTTAAATACGGATCTTGACCTTAAGGGGCTCATGAAAACTTTCTTGAAGAAAAAATCATGTGGAAAGTAAATCTTCAGTTTTATAAACAAGATGAAAATTGAAAGTTTAAATTCGTTTAAAAATTACTACAGTACTGTTTACTGCAAATAAAATACTAATATGAAGTAAACTATGTCTACATATTGTCATGTAGTTTTTGTGGTCAGTAGTCAAAGTAAGTTTTTTACATTTTAATTAAGTCTGAAATTTGCATATAAAAGTAAAACAGTCGATTGCGAAAATGTTGAACTGTTCATGTGTAGTATTCAGATCAAATGGGGTCCGGTACTTTTATGGCACGGTGTATAATATAATTGATTAAAAGCTAAACGTGAATTTAACCGTTTAACTCTCCACTATCTATTGGCTCAATCCGATATAGGAAATTCTTGACACAGATGATTGAGATCAACTGTAATGGAGTGTGTATGATTTATAAATCTTTAGTAATTTCCGAAATATCAATTACCCTTTTATCCAAAATAGATTACATATCAGGCCTCTCACGTTGTTCTTTTAAATAACTAAAACCTAATCTCATAGTAATTTGTTTTCCGTTTTTTCCTTTAAAAGCTCAAAGTTGTATCAACATTTATTTTCAAACATTCATGTCAAAAATATGATACTGGTAGCTCTGTATTTTATTTCTAATCTTTAAAAGTAAGATTTATTTCTAATAAAAATTTGAGATATTTTGATATTAACATCATTGGCGAGAGTTAAACGGCGTAAATAACTTCTCCCGTTCACGAATTTTCCAGTTTTATCGCAGATATCGCACTGGTCAAATTGAAAAAGTTGAAAGTTATGAGGCAGTTAATTTGCAAACCAATTATGGCAGTTAGACTTTGTTAATTACACTTTGGGATATACCAATTGCATTTAAATTAAAACAGGGAAAAACCAGAGTGCCAATTAAGTTTCTAAAGAGTTGGCAGTTGGTAATGTTCCTAAATCTATAGTCTGTTTTTAGTAGTGGACTACGTCAACATTCAAATTAAAAACAATTTCAAGTTGACTATTTTCAATTTAAAGCCACCGAAACCGTTAATTTCACATACGCACAACACATACTTCGAGAGTTTTAAGCAAATGAAATAGATAATCATATAATTCAGAAAACTAATAAGTTAAGAAAAGAGAATCGAGCAGTTTAACATCCTAAACCTGATTATGAGCTGAGATTAGTTCGGCCCTAGAAATTAATGTTGAGGAACACCGTTTTAAAAAACACAATTTTTCAATTAATAAATAAAATTATCATGTTTTTGGGCAAAAATGTTTATGCTTGTTCTCAACTGAGTGTCACGTTAACATTACATGTCGGTGCCTCTTGCTTGAAGCGTACATCAACAAAGTTTAGGGTTAAAAATAAATAGGTACATAAAGTATATAATTTGTGGAAGTGGAAGTAGCAAACAGTTTTAATCATTTTATTAATAAAAGTCAATAGGGTTATCCTCACAACGTTATGTCCCTCTCGCTTTAAACCAAGATAAGAAAAAATACAATTCTTACATTTGTAGTTTATTATTTTCCTTTAGGCAAAATAATTTTTGTTGTGGTATTGCAAATTCGCACAGCATAAACGCTTTCAGAAACCATTCGTTAACATTCAAGCAACAAAATGAAAAAACTAGCAACAATGATGTGAAAATTTTGTCTCACAATATAGTTGGTTTCAAGATAATATAAAATGTGAGGAATTTGTAAAGTATTAACTTAGGACCAACATTTGAAACTTGATGAAAAATGTCGCAAGCGAAATAGCCTGAAGTAAAATATTTACTCTTATTTCGTTTTGCAAATACAGAAACTAAGTTATTGGCAAAAATCCAATGCGGAAACTGAAAATTTCATGAAGCGCTTGTTCAAACAAGCCCACAGGGTTTTGAAATTCTAAGGAGTCAATTTTTATAAAGGAAGGACGAGAAACGAATGTTCCAGTTTATCCAATACTCTGAAAACAAATTGTTGGGGATTTTGTTAGGGACATTGGTTTATCGGTTTATTGCTTTTCAAATAAGAAAATATCTTTTTCGACTTTTCGGGGAAATGCCTGTGGCGTTCTGATATATATTAAATCGTGACAAGAAATATTATATTAGAAGTATATTTATGAAATAAACGTGGTTTTTAATAACGGAGACAATTTTGTAATAAACGGAAAGCTGTTCTTTCATGATATTGTGTTCAAAGTTATTGTGTTCAAGCTACACCAACGCGTTTACTTACAAGGCTTGTTCGATCATACTCGGTATATTGTATTCAGCTTTTTTCGTGGGTGTTAGGTTTTGTGAGCAGCTAAATATTAATTATTTACTGCTAGTTGGAATTTTTTGAAGTAGTGAGGAGATGGTGGTGGAAAGTCATGAGAGCTAATGAGGTAGAGTTGAGAAACATTGATGCCGTCCGTCTGATATAGTTTTTTGCAAATATCTCAGTTTTTGATAAAAATAGGCATTTTTTACTCATTTTCCTGTTCCCTCAAAACATCCCCCGGGGAATGACGCCAATTCTGAATTATTGGCACTGTTTACATTATTGGTAACCAAAGTTTATCCTCAATTGTGGTGGCGGTTGAAACATATATGCTCCTCTTTTAGATTCGAATGTTCGAGAACGTTGTCACGCGACCCAAAACTGATCAAAGTGTAGTAGCTGACAGAATAGAACCAGTAGAGAGTATCACTTTGCAGTTCCAAAAAATTTTCGGAAGTTGGAAAAAAAATTGCGCCTATGCGGATAGTTCAGCAGTCCAATTCCAATAGGAAAAACCAGTACACTAAGAGGCTACAGTAGCAAAGAATTGGTAGGTGCGTATAAATGCGCAGGTTATATTACATGGCTCATTATATTACTTTGTTGGCAAATATAAACACTTAAATGGCATTGTTTTTCAAATCACAGTTTTTTACAGAACTTTTTATTATAAAAATATTATGGCCGAAAGTATCTCAATGCCATCGATTTTACACTTTCAATTACACTGCAATTTCAGTAAAACTAAGCACAATTTCAATACTCCGGTTCTATTGTGTTTTTTATGGTAACAATGTGTATATCATAGCACGTACGCTCAAAGCCCAATCAGTTCTTATGCATCCGTAACAAGGTACTAATTTCCTTAATTAATTTAGTAAACTTATTGCTGCATACAACATAGATTTCCAACACCTGAAACACAATAAAAAAAATAACCCAATCTTTATGAATCGGGTAAAGTGCAACCTTTGAGGGCCGAGGACTATTGATAAAACCGAATATTTTGTAGATGGTTAATAACGATTGGGGATATAGATAAGGTAGACAGTAATTTTTGTCTGTTATGATAAGCAATTTTGTGATCCGATCCTGTTTCCGCAACAATGAATATTTCTATCAAAACCACCGGCACATTCATCGAGAAACGCCATTCCAGAATATATTTGGTTCAAATGTGTGGCTGGGAATTTTACACAAAAAATTAGGCCATTTGGTATGCGGTTTTATCAAAGTACACGTCTATCAAACACTCCTAATAGATTTGGACCATCTTATCTTGAATTTTCCAGCGTCTCTGCAAGACGAAGGCCTATTTTTTTTTAATTTCCAAAATTAAGATATTTAAGAGTAATTTCCAATTAACTGAATAAAATTCCCTAAATTAATTTTAGTTAAAAAATTATGTTTACCTTAAGTACCTTATTTGGAATTCCAAAAATCCAATCTTGAATAGAATAAAATGTATGTGTCTTGCGTCTGATTCTTAAAAGGAAACCTAAAAGAAAATGGAACCGAAACATGCAAATTTGATTTAAAATTCAGGCTCAAATTGATATTTCTTTGATAATAAAACGTATTGCGAAATGTTTCAATTAAAACGTCAGTATGTGGTACGTCAGTGGAATCAGGATAAAATATGTTTTGATAAAATTAAAAACCAGATCTGTTTAAAAAAATTGGGGTTTGTCTCTTATAAACTAAATTTTCTATTTTTATTTAAATTTAAGAAACTTCCCATATACAATATCAGCAGTTCAATAGCAATAAATCAAACAGCAACTGTTTGTTGGATGGAAGTTGGATTTGCCCAGTACTGTTAAATGTTATTTAGTTTATTATGTTATAAATAAGAACACTTTTGTGACACGATGTGAATATATTTGAGTGTTTTATTCTTCTTGTTGCCGTTAGGACTACGCTAATAGTAAATTATCCAACAAATTATTTAACGCCACCAAAATATTTGAAATTATGATTCAAAACGAATTCTCATCAATACAGTAGATACTGATAAACTGAAGTAAACTGATATCTTTCTGCTTGGGCCTAATCAAAACTGATTTTCAAAACTCTCCAGTATTTTATCTTTGTCATATTTGTCAGATGGGATTGAGGGCAAACTTCATGCCATTTCGAGATGTAAGCTGTCGAATTAATTTCGACACCAATTGATATGCACAATTGCGTTTTGAAGCCGGGTTTCCTATATAAAATCCCTTAAAAGGAAAATCCTGTTTTGCTTCCAGTAGAGAACTTTTCTCCAATTGCTGACTTTTATAAATTTAGACAAATGCCCACGCTTTTGGTAAGGCAGCGGGTTTTCATAGCGTTTGTCTGAAAAAGTTTCCGTTCTCTTTTGCATTGTTGCCCGACTATATTTCAATTTTAAACCTCTAACTTCAAAATAAGTTGTTTTTTTCTTTCGTTACATGATAAGAATAATATTGTTATTTTATGATGCGTGTGAACGATTAACATTTCGTTATTCGCATGGTTATCGTTTTCAATTGTACGCATTTTAAGGGATCATCCATCAATTGAATTGTGTGATCAAAAACATTTAATTAAAACATTCACATGTTAGTGTTTGGAAGGTCTTTGGAATCTGCAACAAGTCAGCCGCGTAGTATCCTTCTCCACATGTGTACATAAGTAACGGTCTGTAATTACTACTTTCTCATTATTTTAACTTCTTCAAAAATGAGGTTGCTTGTTAGATTATGCATTTATGATCACTCATTTGTTAGAACTGAAAATACTTGGTGAGATTTTTACTTATCTCTATCTATCTTATACGCCAAGAAACCACAGGAATATCGGCTCTAATTACTGCTCGAGTGATGAAAACTTTCCGAAACTAGCTAAGAATATTTGTCGAAAAAAATTGTTAAAAAATGCTGCTTTCAATTCGTCAATGGTTCGGGGATGGTGTTGAAAAACATCCGCTTTCAGATAGTCCCAGAGGAAAAAATCGCTTGGGGCAAGATCGGGTGAATGCGTAGACCCCTAACGTCCCCACGTCGATCCAAGGAGATTACATGTCCTGGAAATATTTCCCTTAAAACGTCTAGCGGCCTTATTGCCGATCATGTTCAAACCACACATGTTCATGATATTCAAGTTCTGTAAGTGTTGGTTTCAAAAATTTGTGTGAGTGCAAAAAGCGTTTTGCGCCGTTATCACAGATTCGTTATCGTTACTTGATAAAATGTTCCGATAATGAAAGCACGATGCTCCCCGTCCAATTCATTACAACAAGTGAAATGGCAAGACGCGAGCTGCCAACCACATACGTTCAGGGACCCATAGTCATTCGCGAAGATGTGAAAAGAAATTGTTCAAGAAATAAAACGGAATCCTCCGCCAGAGCATCATATTACTGAAAAAATATTCTATTCCTATAAGAAAGTATGGTAAATAATTTTTATCATGGTTTAGAAACTGACGACTATAAATACTTGATCAGCCTAAGCCAATTTTGCCTACTCATCACTGCGGAACGCCTGGTATTACAATGCCCAACTTCTGGAAATGACACAGATCGTTCCGTTTCAATGTAACCCAAAAGTTTCATTCCAGAAAGCTCCTGGTTTTCCATTAAACCTTATGTCGTTGGCTGTTCTAAAAAATATATTTTTAATTTATTTTAATTACAAAAATTTTGAAAATATTGTATTATCTACTTTAAAGAAAAATCACAAATTAATCGTCATTTAAATCAAACACTTGATCCTATCGGATCTATTGAAAAAAATTATAAATGAACGCATTTTCGAACAGTTTACTGTTGGTTCGATAGTCTAGATGTAAGCCCTATCAAATGTTCCCAAATAGTGGTCTCTAACTCTTATATGTTCAGACTGATTTATCACGTCATAGAATTGCCATGTATTGCGACCCAGTTAGGAACAATGCATTTGCTTTTTTGAAATGGCCATATATATTCCAGATTCTCCATTTATTAAATTTATGTGCAACTTTGAATAGATAGCAATGTTTTCAGAAAAATACGAGCTGCCTGGTCTCTATGATAGGAATCGATGCAATACTTTGTAATCTTAGATATCTGAAAGTATGTCGATGTTACATGTTACATTGATGGTATTAAATTGCTGCAAGTTTACGTTCAATTTTATCTGAGAATAATAATTTTTCTGTCAACTGCTTAAAAATTCTTGGTTTCCAACTTAATTTTTAAACAATTTACCCTTCAGCAATCAACTTTGCCTTTATTGTACGTTGTACTATAAATCTTTAGGAGTAAAATAGACCCTCAGAGAAGTCGATTCGACGTCCCAAAAAGTGCTTCTTTAGAATCTGGCAAGGCCCATTTTTACATAACAAATAGGAATGTACAAAATGTTATGAATTTTTTAAGCTAAAACTTATGCCACTTTTGAAGTATACAAGGACCTTCAGAAAAAGCTATAGTTCGATTTTTTTGTAGCAAAACTAAATTAATTATAGAAAATTAAAAAATAACTCTCAAATCGGAGGGTTTTTCGTTTCGGACGATGTTTCAATAGCATCAACGGTTGAAAAGTTATGCGAAAAAAACGGTTTTAACACTTTATTTGATTATTCAAGCAATACTTTACAGCAGGAAATCGCGGGTAAACTATTGTCCCAATATTCTGACTTTCTTCCGAACAACTTTGAATAATCCTTTACCTTCATTAATTTAGCGCCCGAAACAGGTTTTTAAAGTCTAATTTAACTGGACTAAATGAGTTGGCCAATGGCCCAGAGGGAATATTGCCATACGCTGCTAACAACAATAATAATTCTGATGGATTTTTCGTCCATCTCGCTCACATTTTGTGTCTCTTTGATTGGGTGGTTAGCAGCAGAATGTCTCTCTGTAGTTCTCTACATCGATCATTTATACATTAACTCTCGGAGCGTTTTATTATTCCCCTTCCTTCCTTAGCCGATCGCATCAATCAACTTCAAGTTGAATGTTCACAGGCAACTCAGTCAATTTTTATGCTTTTCTACATAAAAATTGAAGAAATGGTTCCACGAAACTGCATTAAATGCAGCTTGATCAAAATGACGGCGATCACTTTTACAAGTACGCCAGTTACAAAAATTACTTGTACTTTAATTCTTCTCTTCTGTCTTCAATATTTCAATAGACACGGACTTTGTCTGTTGAGGCTTGCAATCAACCTTGCCTTTTCGGGATCGCAAAGAACGAAAGTGCCGTGTAGTCCACGTTGGCCTGAATTTCAAAATCATCAAGATTTCGGTAGAATATTTTTAATGTTTGCTTTATTAACAGCGAAATATTTAGTCCGTTACACATACATAGTTGTGTTGTTTAACATTGTACACTATAATTTACGTGCATTTACTGGACTGTATAATAAATATATTAAAAACCGGCTATTATTTTAAACCATTTTCGGTTTAAGCATGATCTGACTGAGTTTAAGGTACAAGTTAACAAATGCAGATTGCATGTCTTCACAGCTAATTCGGCAAAAGTTTTAAAAAAAGCTTAACATATTTTCTGACTTTTTTCAATAATTTTGTAATCAAAATAAAAGAAGCGTTGGGGAAAATGGGAAGCAACAATAGATTGAACTGTAAATTTGGTCTACAGTCTTCTTGACCTTACTATGCTTAACCAGAATTGTTCCCAATGATGAATGATGATCTTGTCGGTACATTATTTAGCTCCTCATTTTGTTCACAGTTCACGTTTCTTTAAATGTAGGAATCATTTGTTTAAAATTTTTGAATTTTTTAAACTTTGGTTTCTATGAATCGATAAATCTTGGGCCGAGATTAAGTCTTGATTCCGAATATGTCGCTATATTTATTTCAATTGGTTATTATCTTATTCCGCTAATAGAACAGTCCTATATTTGTATTGTCACCCTCGTTGTGTTGCTTTGAAGTCAACCTGTTGCGCCTCTAATCTATTCACCCTCAATTGACACATTAACTGGCCAGATAACATAAACTGCCGCTTAACAACTTAACTAAATGTAGGTCATATCCATATCTGAAAAGGTTATGCTTAGTTAAGAGTGCCGACCTAACATGTCCCATATTTAGCGATTTATTTTATTAAACGAAACCCAATAATAAGCTCCTGATTTGCTTAAAGCTAATTAATAAACTTTTATATTTATAAAACTCTATCTCTCACTGAGTTTGCGTTATCGCAATGTTTAACCTCCTCCCTAGGTTAACCGGTAAAGGCAATCATTTCGAGCTCGAGAGACACTCTACTACGAGTGACAAAGCATTATTTGCAGTTCAGTTATTGAATTCATTTAGTTCATTCCGTTGTTATTGAGCTTACAGTAGAAATAAATGGAGCTTTTTCAACTTACGGACGCCAATATTACACGTTTAGAGTCCCTATTATCTTTACCGGAAAACTATGTAACATGTATCTAACTGTGAAATATTAATGGAATAAAAGAGTTCGAAATATTTGGCTTGCAGAAACAGTTATGGGTCTTCATTAATAGAAAAGATTAATTTGCAGCAGAAGAATATTTTCACGTAATGATGTGGTAGATTTCTTTAAAATTTGCATTTGTCTTCCATCTTTCAGGTTGCAAATATATAAATAGTTTAACTCACTTAGACTATTTAGATAAAGTCTTAGGTCACGGAATACTTCGCATTCATTTATGAATTATTTCATTAAGTTTATTGGTGTAAATGTTTGCACAAAAACAAGGATTATTTGTGTTACCGGCAATGTAGTTTCAATGAAAAGCTTTGTCTTAATTGTTCAGTTAAACAAATGAGGTCATGGCAAAAGCTATTAAAAACTTGGACATTTTTTCATAAATGTTTGTCATATTCGGCAGGCTTTCCATAGCTCCGTCGCCCCCAAGTTTTAAAAACATTATCATTGTCAATTGAAGGGTACACAGGAAAAAGAGGCTAAGTCAATTTTAGGTACTTTTCAACCCACAATGTATTCACATGAAAAACATGTTGCGTTCAGTTAAATAAATTTATTTAAAATGCGCATACACATAGGCAACACCCAAGATGCCAACATTAAACCAGCGACTCAAACTCAAAACTAGAAATTTTGACTTCTTCCCGTGGAGGAGAGGTACCCTTCAATTCATATTTATGAACTTTTGAAAATTATTTTTTCAGCAATTCACGATTTTGAGGTAAAATGTTTAAATCAAAGATTCGTAAGTATTAGATCAATGATCTCAACATGAATCATATCTACCATGAAAAAGGTATTCGAGGTAATTGTTTGTACAAACCTTGTGCGCAGATAAATATGATTTATAATAAAGTTGATCCAGAATCATAATTTTTTTCTTGAAATCTGTTTTGTACGTGCGGTTTACAGGCAGCCTCAAAATTAATTATTAAACATTATCAAAAATGTATTTGCAAAAGATGACTGTGAAGAAACTTTTGTTTTTTGAAAAACTGCTAGAAATTTAGCTTTTTACAGTCAAAATACTTTACTTTTCTTATAATTGTCTAAGTAGGTTCTTTAAAAAAACTACTAGTCTTCGCTTTGATACGAAACACACCACTTTGATACGAAAAGATTCAATGTTGAAACTTGTGTATCCCAAGAAGTCAATGTACTCCTCGATTTCTTTTTTTACCTTGTGCAGTTTTAAATTCTTAATTTTACTTGTTTAAATAGCATAAACAATTCTATCAAAAGTTTGCTCTAATATATTGGATCAAGAAGAAAAAAAAAACTGTTTTGCAAACGTAAATTCTATGCAGCTCCGTTGCTTTTGGGATTATTACATATATGCGAGACTTTATATTATGTTTCGTATAGAATCACACCTTATTGTGCACATTATTTCCCTACACCTTGTGTGTGTGCAGGTCAAGAGGAAGCCTCCTATTTTGAAGCAAATTGAATAACGGAAATCATTTGAAAGAAATTGCGAAAATATAAAACTATATAAATTAGAAAGAAATAGTATTTAAATAACAAATAAATCCGCATATATTTAGACAGGTTTAAATAAGTATGGATGTAGTATACTTCAGTTGAATACACAATTTGTGACGTGATTAGGCAAGCTCTCCGAAGTGGGCTAACGCCAAACTCGAACCACGAAACGATGCAGTACACATTGACGTGTTTCATGTTGACTTTGAACTTCTATTATATTAGTGAACTAAATAGTCATGTGTTATTTGGTGGCATTACAGAAACGGTTTTGGCGTTTCAGAATATTGAGGTAAACAGTTTTACTTCATTATTGGAACGTTTCCAGCGTGAGCTACTTAGTATTTGGGGAATAATTATTATATTTGGTTCCTAAACCAAAATATAATTAAACGTAGATTGAAGTACTTGAAGCTAAATAGTACATGTAATATATTGTTCAACTATATGAGACCAGAATCACAGCTTATATGTATATCATATGATACCTAAGCTCTATTAAAATCATTAAACATATGCTCGCAAGTAAAATGCTCAGCAGATAAAATATACAACTTGAATAACTTAAGAAATCACGACTATTAATACTATAGAAACATTAGGAATCCGGAAAGAACTATAAATCTTTATGCATAGAACGATCACAGCTATTTCTACGCTTATGCCTCTATCTGGTTAGACATTTTTATCAGCACAAATTAAGCATTGGGCTTTTATTCAGCGTGTTTCCCCCAGAAAACTTGAGACACAAAGACTATTGAAAATTAGCTCAAAAACTTGTCTTTTATGAGACGAATCAGCCATCATGCACACTTTGCAACAATGCCTTGTTCGTAAAAGCAGTGAACTCGTCAAATAACTTCGTATTTTTTATTCAGCCATCAACAGAAAATTCCATCAAATATGAAATTGCAGACAAAGATAATAATTTGGGTAATAATTAATACACTATTGGTATGCCGGCGTCTTATGAGGATTCAGTAAAATTTTCAAAAAGTTATTTAAACCCAGGTGGGGCAATGTTACAAAAGTTGCCGCTTCAATTCATTAGAATTTGCCAAACTGGTTTTAGCTAATGTATATATGACACTAATTGCGGAAGCAAATCTCATTTATTGCCAAATATTTATAAAAATTCACATTATTATGTAAGAACTAATTAGATTTACTTTTCTGATCCTACAAATAGCAATTACAAATTACAATAATTAAAGGTGCAAAGATGATTGCTAGATATCGGAAAACACTAGCAGAGTTTTGGTGTTAACACGCTTATCGATTTTCTCTTCATCCAGTCAATATTTGACATGCATTCAATTTAATCAATCCAGAAAGGCTACATTTACACAACAAGCAGCATTATGTACGCCATAATTTTATTTAATTAATGGCTGAACCGCGTACAAATTGCTGGTTATTCACAACAATCACTGATTAATGTAAAAATAAAACCTCAAAGAATTAAAAATTTCAATTTAAGCTGAACACAGGATAGATTTGTTTTGTAATCAAATTTGGTCAAAATCTGACTATTTAAATTACATGTTAAGTACTTTGAAGACCGGGACGATGCGCGTTATTAAACTCTGTTTTGCTTGGAAATAAAAGTCTCGAAATTTTTTTTACAATTATTATTCTGTTCGTTTTTTTATAAAAAAATTATTTGATTTTTGCCCCAAATTGGTGGCTGGAAGCGGATTTCAAAATTGTTTTCAAAGCGAACAATGAAGAAAGCGGGTGTTCTAATAAAATTTATGTCATCATTTTTCGCAGAAAATACCTTCAGATTGTCAGTAGTTTTAAGTGAAAAAAATATAAAATTGAGGGTTTAGAAGAAATAGCAACTTAGTTAAAACTGAAAAATTGTGAAATTTTGAAGAAACTTTAAAAATATTATTAATAAATGGCCCTTAAAATGAATCTACAGCAATTAAAAAAAGGTCATCAACATTTTCCCAGCAACGGAACCGAGTTAGTGCGCCGGTGCGTTGGGTTGGAGCACCAAACCATTTGCGCAGCACTGCGCCAACTCCTAAAAATTTACTGGGTTACACAGGCCTAGTTGCTGGATACTTTTATGCGCTAAGCATATCTAGTGCACATTAAATTGTAGCTCCAATAGCTGCTGCGATTCCTGGTTAAGTGGAAAATACTTTTAGATGCCTTCAAAACCTTGCTTTTAGTGCGTGTGTTATGTGCACACCATTAAATGTTCATGTAATAGTCCGCTTTTTAAAGAAACGTTTGGGCTAATGAGAGTTGGTACAATCATTCGGTGAGGACAATGCTGAAGCATTTCATAATAGACAATGTATGTCTTCGTTTCACGTTTGAGCGATATGTAAAATTGTAGAGAATTGCGGTTGGTATGATGCACATTATTAAACGATTCTCAGAAGCTCTATATTGTATAGTAGATTTGGAATTTAATCTCTGGTTTGAAAAGTCTAAAAAGTCGTTTCGTTCAGTAACAACAACCTAGGCTTTAACAATTTTTTGGCTAAATGGTAATAGTCGCTAAATTGATGTTAAGATCAGTCGGAAGAAAGAAAAACGGTAACATCCTATTTCGATCGTATCAAGGTTACTGACAATCATTGAATTGGAACTGAAGTTTTTGAGTCGGAACGTATGGGAATTAAAGATTACTTAGAAATCTGATAAAATAATTATTGGCATTATTTAATTCTTGATTTAATAACAGCTGGTGAAACCAGGCCCTTTGGTATAACGCTGATATTTACTTTGGCCCAATTAACGCACAATTTCACTGCAAGACTGCAAAGGCAAAGTCGAAACTGTAACATTTAGTTAAGTTCACCCTTGTTATTCGACCGCAAGTAAGCAAAAACACAATTAGCATTCGAAATGGGGATGGTTGTTATTATATTGCAACTTCACTTGCAAGGCCAACAACAGCCAATGCAAGTTCAACATTTAATGCAATTTTCCAAACTCACTTTGATTTTCCTGAAGGGTTAAATTATTGGTAGTAGTTCGTTTGTCTAAACAAATATCTACCAATCTGGATAATAATAGTAAATACCTACACCAATTTTGGATATTTGAAAATGTATGCACACATTTGTCCACTTTCCAACACTACAACTTGAATACACTACTCAACAAATGCATTGCTTTATCAGCATTTCAGCTAGATTATTAAATCGGTTTCCTAAACAAAGCTGTTTTAAGGCTTACCGACATTCTAGTGTTTTGAATAATGCGGGATTGCCCGTTTTTCACTGTGTATACTGTTAGATTTTTTGCCCATCATGTGTCAATTAATATATAAATTATTTAGGGCCAGTTCGCTCAACCCCTGATCAACTTGGTAATAACGAAAACGAAGGATAGCAAGGCAATCAAACCGAATAGAGAAAATTCACCTTCTGACAAATCAAAGTCGACTAATCTGCTAGATTTAGATATCTGGTTTATCCGAATATCGCCTGCCAATTCATATGATGGCAAACGACAACGTTTTCATATATGGCTGATTCATATCGCTTCATCTGCTGTCGAACTCTTATACAAATATTTGTTGAGCTAGTTTGTTTTTTCATAAATAAATTAGCATGAACAACAGATATTTTCATCTGCTATCTGATACTTTTATTCTATTTGCAATTTGCAGTTCTCTAATTTTTAATCCCCCACTATCTGCAGTGGAACTATCATAAATTCAGATCTCTTTTTAGTGCTAAACAATTTGAAACAGTATTCATATTGCATGGCAAATTTAATGTGAGGTAACACAAATGTATTACAAACAAAATTTTCAATTTGTTGAAATTTCTGTAAAAAAGTTTATGTGCTTTTACATCTATTCAAACGCGTATTCATTTGTATCCACCAAATTGATTAAACATTTTTGTTTCTGCAAAGAAATTTAAAAAAAATATATTCGAAAGACAGGCTTAATCTGGATGTTTGACCAGACTTGAAAAACATGGCTTGTTTTAGTCTCAGTACTCGCTGTGCGTAAAGCACTTCGGCTATCGTGTCCGGACTTCAAATTTAAATGAAATATTCACTTCTGACAAGAAAAAACACTGCTTTTTCCAATTTATTTGGGAATCTGTCGGAATCTGAGCGTAGTACAAAGGAGCATTTTCAATTAAGTAAGCGATCCAATAAATTGTGAAAACTCTGCAATAGTTAAGTAGCTTCCATCAATAGAAACCACAAAGCAAGCAGCTTCGTTACGGCGAACCCACTCAAGCAACAGGTTAGTTATTTTCTATTGAGGTTTGCTTTCTCAATTATTTTCATTCTCTTTGAGTCTTTAGCAACGCTGTGCAAGACCATTGAACGAACGATGCAGCATTCATAAACTCCATCCTATTAATAGGAATTGTTTTTTAGAATGCAACGGAATGGGCTTAACGGGAAGTAATTTCCTACTTGGCAGTATGTATCTAAAATCGACTTTCAACAATATTATTAGGTATGGTTTAATCATCAGTTGTGTGATATAATCAACTCAGAGCATTATTTGCTAAATTAAACTTCATGTTTTCCTTAACATTTTAACAACAGTAAAAACCGCAAACATTTTAGGGCAGTTGCTTACAAATTAAATTACTTCTCATACATGACACGTTTTCCACACAATTTTTCCAATATTCTAATGTTATTATGCAAGCGAATATTTCATCAATATTTTCGCACGAACAGTCAAAAATAGAAACCAAAATGAAACAAATATACATAAAATGTCTAACTTTATTACATTTAAGTTCCAGAACTCTTTGAATTTGCTAACGCTATATCCGTAAGCATATTCCCCAAAGAGCCACTTTACCTCTGATATCTCAAACTACCCCATTTTTGAATTCAAAATTCAAACTTTTAAATATGAACTAAAGGTTTAGTGTAATGGCTCCCATGCCTCCTCCTAGATTGAACTTTATGAAATGATAAGATATGAAGAAAAACATAACTTCCACTCAAGCGACATATTTTGTGCGAAGTAGAGAAAAATGTTTGGAAGTTTAACGACATAATACTTGTTTTGTCTGCTATATTTATCTGGTTAGAGGTTTTAGGAATAGATTATATTACAATTTCTACATAAATATTTTAAAATCATCTTTACCAAAATATATTTCCACAACAAGCATGTAGAGCCACGGGTTTCCAGATATTGTTCCTAGCACTTATGGATAGTATCCACACGTGCTTGCGACCAGGGAAAAGATATTCTTCCAATTGAACATAAATATCAGTTACCCAAAATGTCGTATTTCTAAATTTTAGTTCCATTTTCATGTGAGCTGCAGGCTGGTTGAAAATATCATAAATTTAGACCCAATATGTGATCTTTCCTTTTGTAAAGTAGAAATAAAACTTTTTCAAGCATAAATCTGACTCGAGCTCGATAAAATCAACATTTTTCAAAAGAATTAATGAAATTTTGTTTTACAATAATGTAACATACTGTTCCCTTAAAGGATGAAAACTTTTAAGATCTGCTATTGCTCAAGCTAAAATTGAAGCTGTACAATCTGAAGTTTGTAATAGCGGTTCGTTTAGTATTTGCTCGATGTTCCACTAAATGTAAGTAAGGATTGATTGGAAGCATTTTAAAATCGCTACCAAAGACACGGAAGGACTGTTCCCATTTTCTCTGAAATTATTTCAGATTACAGATGTAATTTCTACTTTTACTCATACAATAATTGAAGCTGTGTATTTTGGAGTGTGTAATACCGGATCGGTGGTCATTTGCTGGATGCACCCATTAACATTAATTAATGATTCTACTAACCTATATTGCAGATTTACCTACCGGCTTTATGCCTGGTAGGGAAATAAGAGAGTAAACGTATAATTATTAATTGAGAAAGCCCGATAATTCAACATAAAAATGTAAATCTGTTGTGTATTTTTATGATTCAAATGGAAAACACAAAATCCGTATTTATTCAACTGCGTGAAGCGAACTACTTCCGATAATCTATTCTTAGCAAGCAATACAGAAGAAGCATAAAAGAAGTAAAATGTTGCCACTAGGCTATCTTTTTTAATGAACATAACTGTTCCCCAAAAATATATTTTCGCTTAACAAGTTCCAATGGTAATAAACCTGTTTAGAAATTGTTTTCCTGTTTGAACAAAATTGTTTTAAGCATCTAAAAGCTTTGTAAAAACGTTAAGTAAACTTGTTTTCCACTGAAGGAACTTTCAAAGTTTAGTTTCCTCAGGCGCCAATGTACTTCGTTCGCTTCAAACTTTCAGACGCTCCCGTGGAAGATAAAACGAAATTGATAATATATTAGGCAGGCAGATACAGGGAATATTTTGTCTGAAAACCATGTATGATTTTTACTTCTATCTACAACTCGGCTGAAATCAAAGCTCGGTAGCTTATTTACTGTATTTGTTTTATATTTTACGGTCATTTTTCTTATTTTCCTATGAACGTTAAAACTATCAAATTTCTCTTGAGGTGCTTCTGGTTCCTCGCACTGCATCCTTAATTAATTTTCTTAAGCTTCTCTAATTTTTGTCTGAATTGTTTTGTGGATGTTCTTATACTTATCACGGTTATTCTGAGCAAGTCGTCTTTCTTTCATTTGTTGGACTATTTCTTCCGACATCCACGACTTCTTCTTGATACTATCATACTGGTGTTTAGTTTTCTTTATCTCTTCTTCACCAGTCGAGAAATACGATAATACTTTAAGGTCGTCATTGAGTCCTGGTTCTGCTTGTTGTCTTATCGTAGGTTCTTCCAATTTCTTCAAGCCATACCTGTTGAAATGTTTCTTTTTGGTCTTCTACATGACCTGACTGTAGATCAATTCCAGAGTATGTTTTCACCGAGGTTCAACTATTTCTGTATCTGTCTCATTACCAGGATGTAGTTCATCTGGTTTCTAGCAATATGTTCAAATGAGTCTTGAGGCGACCTCCAGGTATACAGACTTCGTTGTGGGAATATGAAGAATGTATTCATAATTAATAGGTTTTGTTCGTGTGCAACAATATTCAATTTTCTGTCTCCTGAATTCCTGTCTCCCAGTCCACATGGGGCTAGAAGCTATAATTTCCCTTAGATGGATCACTAGATTTCTCTTCTCTTACTGACCTTTGAATTGTCCGCCATTGCTGTTATCAAATACTGTTTTGGATTTAATATAACTGGTGCTTATTATATCGACAAGCCTAAAAAAGTGCGTGTATCAATAAAACACGTTTTTTGTACTAATGGTAAAATTTATTAAGTCCTATCATGTTGCTGAGTGGAAAGACTTTTCACTAGTCTTAGTATGGCTTGTTCATCTTCGGCTATTTCACCAAAGCGTTTGATTCCGTCCATTCATGGTAAATTACTGCACAAGCTTGAACTCCACCTTCTGTACAAAAACCATAAATGCTCAAAATCGTATTTGCCTAACCTCCGCCAGACAGTATTGTACTCTGGATCCTAATTAGGGGATTTTTAATTTGTAATTTACATAAATGTCTTTGTTGATTAATAATATAGGAAAATTGACGCTACTTGACGATGCCAATGTTTTCCACAGTTTATTGTGCTGGATTCTACTCTTTGTTGTGAAGGATGCGTGTGGGCGGCTCCAGACTTTCGAATTCTTTTCACATTTTCGCAATTTGACAAAAAATGTATTGATTCGAGTACTTATGATGGTATATTCTGCGGTCTTTCAACGATTGCCAACTTGGTACGGAGCCATGCCCCAGGGGCATAAATAATTTTTAGGCTGCAAGGAAAACTGTTCGGGTGAAGTTTTAGCCGCCTGAAGTAGGTTGAGCATACTGCATGAAAACTTTTAGAGGATCAGAAATACGCACTTTACAAATTTATTTTTATTATCCGATGAGTAATCCGACCCACATAAAAACGAGAAGCTCTTGAATTTAAACACGCCAACCTGCCAAACTAAAACAAGTTTAATAACTAGATTCTAGAACTGTTTGTTTTGGACCGGAAACTTCGAACAAAAATCGCAGTTATTGTAAAGTACGTTTAAATACTCTTTGGATACGTTCACCCAGTTTTAAACTGTGACTTTGTCTAGTGTTATTAAATGTGCCAGTGTTACTAAATTTTAAATTATAGTTATTGTATTTTACTGACTGCATTTAGTACGCACCCAATTGTGCGTTTTATCAATTAGATATTTTTTAACGTGTGCGTACTAAATATTTCGTAGTGTTAAAATCAATAGACAATTGAGGATTAAGACAGTTATTGAGTATTTATTGACCACAGGTGTTCTTGAAATAAAACACTTTTCAATTTATTAATTTTAAATCAAATATCACAATTACAATAAAATGGGTTGGAGGAAGCAACGAATTAATTATTTTATCCTGTAATAAGTAAAAAATTTTCCTGAAAAGAGAATACTGTTTAAAAGCTTGCCATGATGTAGTACTTTATGTGCCGAAACCCAACGTTTTCTAAAATATGCCTTGCCAAGAGAAATACAATGATTACACCAAAACCTATATTCCAAGTTACAGCTCTGACGAAAGTAGTTGCCAATCGGAATAAAAGAAGTAATTCGCCAAATGTATGGGTGAACTGTTGAAGTATCCCTGAAAAAACGAAAAAATGAGTCAAAACATATGGTGTGCCGGTTAACTGAATTTAAGGTAAATCTGACTCGATACCATTTTCCAGTGAAAACTATTCGAAAATGCCATATAACCTTGAGCATAAATTTCTTATTTCTTGCACTATCTAATTTAGTTTCCAAGTATGTAATTGTAAACTTTCAAGGCTGTAAAAAGACAGTATGCCTGAGCAGAACGGCTCCTTCAGCAGGAATAAATATTAGTCTATTAAACCTTGTTATTACCAGAGCGGCATGAAGTAAAATAAATTGCCTTGACGAAAGGTAGGCAGGTTAAGGTTGCAGAAATGAAATTTTTAATCGACACACTTCTTCATTTGGAAGCAACGAGTATACTGGTTACAGGAATGTAGCCACGATGACATAAATATTGATATTTTGTTTGCCTATGGCTTAACATTTGAAAAATATAAGTTAATATGCGGTCACACATTTTTCATTTGAAAAATATTTAGAATTATTTTCTCTCAATAGAAATGAAATGCCTGGGCAAAATGTGATCGTGGCGTTTTCCTACACTTAGGTATATACTTATACAAAATAATACTAGAATAAAAATTCTCGAAAATTATCCAAACTTGATTTTTATCAACGTTGTACAGTTTTACGTACTCTCGGAATCCTACGCTTGACTTGATATTAACAAGTTAAGCAAGAGAAGTCATTCTAAAATTTAAAATATCTTTTATCAGATGCTGTTAGTATTTGACAAAATTTTGTACATTGATTTTAAGCAGGATCGTCATACATTCCAATCTGTTTCCAATTTTCGTTCCGTCGACTTTATTTGAAAGTTTGACAATTCCAGGAAAACAAATTATCTTCACCTGGGTGTTCCGATTACCTTAGGAAGATATGACCGAAGTTCAAAGTGATTTTACTAAAACGTGACCATTTGCAAATTATTTTGTAGAAAAACGAAAAATAATAACACTTTCATTATAGAGCCTCAAAAAATGAAAATTTTTTAAATAATTGTTTCATCAAAAAACAAATAATTATAAAAATACTGGGAATGTAACAGAATTATTCATCAACTGTTTATCAACTTTATGGAGGCGTACGATAGTTTTTGAAGACTACGGCACGCAATGGTAGATCTAGGATTTCCCAAAAAGCTAATCAAGCTAAACGGTAAACAAGACCGGCTCCAGACGTAGAGTCTAGCACCGACGATACTGATGTGATTGGAAACACCGTAATAATGGCAAAGGAGTTATTTAATCAAGCTGAATGTCATGAGGAAGTAGTGAGTGAAAATTACCGAGAACAAAACGAAATAAATGTGTTTCCGAAAGAACGAGAAGAGATAGGCTAGGGCAAAACGTTACAATGGGGAGTACAATTTCGGGAGGTTAACAAGTTTTATATTAGTTTAGTAGTTAACAGCAAAGATACATCAAGGGTTGTAGAGCTGCAGAGAAGAAGATTGGTTTCGACAACTGCACCCTATAAATGTGATGTACTCGTATAAGCTTACCTGTTAAACAGATTTTAGAATTCACCATCTTCCGAATTGAAACCCAATGCTACACATTCGTGATGGAATCATGCAAGCTAACCTGAAAGAAAAACAAATCGCTTGATATGTGAAACACAAATTTTCCTTGGCTTTATAACTTTTATGTGTTTTAAGTATATGTATCTATCCTTCTAAGATATAAGTCAGAAATAAATAAATTTTATTCTCATGCAAAAATCTGGTAAAAGAGACATGTCTAGAGGCAAGCAATATTTGTATATGACAAAGGAACAAAAACATGCTTTCATATTAAATACCAGAAGACTTTTATTACTAATGTGGATTAGCTATCAACTTTATATTTTAATGGTAAAAGCAGTTTGCAGAACAGTGACATATATTAGATATCTGACACGTTGGTACGAAAGTGTTTCAATTGGTTGGAGATCTGTCAGTCCGTACGACGACGGACGAATTGATAGATCTCCAACCAATAGAAACACTTTCGTATCAACTTATCATCGTACAAACGGATGCATGGGACACGGGCTTTAGCCCTTTTTCCGTTAATAACTGTCAAATGTTCTATCTAATAGCATGCCATTAAAAACAATTTCAGTCCGAAGTGAAATGTCTTCTAAATATTTAAACTTAAATTGAGCTTGCCCAACAATAACTACAAAATCATCAGGAGACTGAGTAATAACATGTTATTGCTTTATACTAATTGGACTCCACCTCCTGGCAGCTCTTTAAATAAAATAGTATTTTCCTTGATCCAATCGTCACTTATCGATTGTGCTGTCCACGTGAGTTTAAATTTGTTAAGTAACAACAGTCTTCAGAGCTTTTCAAATAATCCTTGCAGTGGGGTGGCAAAGTTTTTGGAAATCGAATTTTAATCCAGAGATTATTAAAAAAATGCTACTAACTCACCTCATAAAATTGAAGATTATTCAATGGTCCAAAACAAAACAACCAGATGTCGTTTGCTTTTGATAGTAGTCTAACCTGAATTGACCGTATAAACTTGCCATTAGCCGTTTATTGCCGTTGCCTACTTAAAGGCATACACAGTGCAAGTGTAATCGTTTGTTCTCTTTTAATAGCATCTAGGTTTAGTGAAATAATGCCTTACAAGGCGTGCGAGATCTTATATACTACCCTAACCCAGTTCTATTAAGTGCGACTGAACTGCCTTGGCAAACAATGCATCAGTTTATAAAACGATTGACCTTCATTACTTGTCCACGAAATGAATTTGCCTTTTTCTAAATTAAATTACTAATTGTAATATAGTTTTTCAATTCAATTCTTTAAAATTGGATGTAAATTATAAATGTGAGTATTCAAATCACTTTGGCGCTCATAGATTACCAAAAATCTGCATGCACAAGATTCAAACAGTTTAGTACATAACATATTTTGAAGAATACCATTAAAAAAATTCTCTAGCAAACAACAATTTTAAGGGTTTCACTTTTACTGACTGACCACGATTGCATTGGTAGGCAATGAATCATAACATCTATATACATAGAATAGTGTAGAATGTATTTTGCTGCATTTTAGGAAGACGTTCCCTTTCATTTAACACACTTTGTATTCACGCGCAAAGAGAGCAAAACACTTTTGGACCAACTTTCCTAAAAAATTTCTTCGTTTCTATTATTCTATATTTATAACTGTTTGTTCTATAAACAAAGAGGCAGTTATTTAAAAATATAACATTCCGACATTTGATCTATTTTCATTGTAAAATCCATGAGTTGGAAACATTATATTTACGAGACTGACATAACTTGAACGTGATGAGTCTGATGTTAGTTAATGTGAGAAATATCTATTTTGTATATTTTCTGTTTAAAAGAGTATATTTGTCAGTCAGCTGACTTGCTACTTGATACTTGTATACCCATCGATTCACATAGCGAAGAATTTTAGACTTTATTGTTATATAAATAGATATAATTAGGTTTTTCCCACCTGCAGAGTGCCAATAAAAACCATAAAAGACTACATAAGACATTCGTGCCTCAAAAATCTCATTCGTGGTAAATTATAGTGTCTCTTTTAAATATCTCAAAAATTAAAAGCAATACGTATTTTTCAAAAACAGTATTTGTCAGGTCAGGTGAAAAGGTCCAGTGTCGAGTATCCGTCCAGACGTTCCACGTCCGACGGCCAGTCCAGTATTTAGTAAAACATGGATATTTCAAGTTTTGATCTAGTAGTAATAACATAATCCGATGCAGTAAAATCCGCATTTTTCAGAAGTCATGAAATTGGAATAAAGTGGCGAAAAAATCAAAATTACTAAAAAGAGATACTTTCTCATCGAATAAAATATAATTTAACATTCCAAATGCAAGATCAATATAGAAGGCATGTGTGTTTCAATTACATATCAAGCACAAAGGAATTTTCTGTTCCAGGATGTTTCTTTTTTCAGACACTTGTCAATCTCTTAAAATAAATCACAAAGTATTTTAGAATCTGGTATTCGAATGCAATACCAGTTTCCTGCTTGGGTAGATTGTTTGAAATTCAAAGCGCTGAAAGATGGATGAAGGGAAACAGTCCTACAATGGAGACGCACTCAACCGATTGAGGAATTAAATAAAAAAGATTTTGCGTCATTATTAAACTGTGTAGCATTGAAAACAATTCGCGCGGAAAAATTATTAATGGATTTAAATTTCACTTAATTATCAAGAGTGCTGCTGAAAAATAACGGAGGAGCAGCACCAAATGGGAATTCAGTAAAATGTGTATTTTTCAGTATTTCCTCGCTATCGATAGGAAGCAAATTTCGGATACAACTTGACGTTTTTCACCAAACTTTCAATAACATAGGATTGATTGCGAAGAACTGTTTTACTCTTTTCTATGTCTCTTAATGCAAATATCAGATTTTCGAGACAGATTTTACATACTTTCTACCATTTGACTTCTAACTTTGAGGTCTTGTGGAGACATTATAATGAGCCGAAAACTGAATGTTTGGAAAAAAACTGGTTTCATTCTTTTTGTGTGAACAAAATGAATGGATGAGTTTTGTGCGAACCTTCTAAAAGTACAGTTTCTGAAGCTGCTTTCTTTCACATAAAAATGTGGGTTTTATATGGTCACCATTAACTATTTTTCAAGAAGATGGCATTCATCTTTGAGTCAGTTAACCTCAATAATGAATAGGTTTATTAATTAATATGGGTTCATACACCAGTTCCTCGAAAAATAACGATTGTTAGACCACATGAAAGATCCAAAATAAATAAACAAAAAAAAACAAAATATACATTAAATGCACTAAATAAAAAAAAATGTAAGGCCCATTCTATAGCACCCACAGCTGAAATTTCATAAAAAACTCTTGTGAGTCGAATCAACTTCATGATGGTGTCTGAGATATTGGAAAAACTGAGCAAGCTGAACGCCATAAATTTGTAGACTAGACTTTGCCTGGTTGGACATTTAAGTATAAATCGGGTTCAAAAGGAATCAAAAGAAATTGAAAGAAATATTGAAATATGTATAAGGTATAAAAAATAATTTAACTACTATTCACAAATTCCTTAATAAAACGAAATATATCGAAACTCACCATTCATCTGCAAACAGAAGCGAATTAAACAGCGATTATTAAACGTATCAGGAAAACCTCTATTTTCGACAAACGGTTTATAAGCCACCAGGCAAATTGTTAAATACGTTTTTTGCCAAATATAATGCGAATTTACACACAGTAGCAATTTAAGTTTCTTATACGCATCTGCATTTGTAAATATTCTAGAAACTTTTAATCAAACATACCCTCACCAGCCAAGCACAAACTGAAACTGAGTACCAAGATATTCATGTAATTTTTAATTTCACTTCCGCACATATATTAATATTTATTTGGCAGGTACATCTCAAATGGCCATTAATTGTTAATATTCATAGCGCTACCTTTACAATCTATTATTAATTAAAAAGGAGATATAATGTAATATTTATAGGTACATGATGAGAAAATCCATTGCCTCATTGTTTAAATTTAAATGAAGGCCCTGCTTAAAAGGAGTTCCTGATTGATTAATAATAGTGTGAATAAACCGCAACTTCCAGTGTTGTACTAACAGTTACTATTAATATTTGTTATGAAGAAATGCAGATCGCGAAACAAAGTCTTCAGAAATTTATTAATTGATTCATTTGCAAAAGATAAGTTTTTCAAAGTAAGTCGATATTACAATATTGCGACGGATGCTCAATGGTTATTTTAAAATATGGTAATGATGGGTTTTGTTCGTTAGTTCAGCTGAGCATGTTTAACAGTGCATCCAATATAATGGAAATATTTGTTTAATAAATAATATCGTTAGGTTTATTTAAGATCTGTTAAAAGTTCAATGGATCGCAAAAATGAAATTTAAAAATAAGCAATTTCGCCAAATAAGATCTGCTGTGTCTTCTCCAGAAT
Source organism: Dendroctonus ponderosae (assembly GCF_020466585.1). Taxonomy (NCBI): domain Eukaryota; kingdom Metazoa; phylum Arthropoda; class Insecta; order Coleoptera; family Curculionidae; genus Dendroctonus; species Dendroctonus ponderosae. Next base: position 9,464,788 of record NW_026018508.1, read on the forward strand.
AGGAAGAAGTTTGTACCCTTTTTGTAACCTTTTAAAAGTGTCTGCGATTATTTCCCGAAAAAGTTATATTATTCATTACCAATATCAGGTAAACGATTTAAATCGTCGAATCGTGAATTGTTCGGAGACATACATAAAATAATGAAATATTGATTTCGTACATTTAGAAAGAGTTTACATTTTTTATATTGAAAAACATCATGAATTCAGTGCGGCAGCCTACGGCAAATGCTCTAACAGGCAGGGCGATATGCGAAAATCAACTGGGTCAATCAATCAAGGTCGTAAAGAGTAAAAAATACAAATTAAAATAATATAAAGATAATTTTTGAGCCTGATTAAAAACGATTTGCTAACGATTGTATCAAGTCTCTAGTTTGTTTGGTTAGTGTCTGAATATATTTTTGAAAATTGGCTATTTTGCGGAAAATAATCAGCTAAATTTATTTAGCCCTTAAAAATGTATGTTAATTTTAGCCATGTACATGAAACTTGTAAAGTAAATGTTTTTAATAAAGTCCAATTATGTGTTCCCAAACAAAAAAAAAAGATACGATTACCATGTAAGTGTTGGCCCTTTGTTCAACTTTTCGGTTAGAGTTATTTCTAACGTCATGATTTCTCGCAATACTAAATTTTTCTAAAAGTTACAGTTAACTTTTCTACTTTCGTACCTACATTTATTGATAAAATTTATTCAAATATTAACATTTTGTACATCACTATAGAGTATTCTGGATTTCATCAGTAGAAAGAATAGAGGAATTCAGCATGCCACTTTCATACAAGGAAATTAGTGAGCAGTTCTTCAATTACTCATCTAATAGTAGGTTGCTTTGAAAAACTTTAGTTTTATGTACGAATCCTTCAAAGTATAATGTGCTCATTAAATTTCACACTTTGAGGTGTCAATTATCGGGGACATTTTTTCGTCATATATCCTCAAAGATGGATGAACCGACAATATTTAGTTTCAAGCGCAATTTTTATTACAGCAACGTAACAGTATTTCTGATTCTCGTAACATGAAATGTTTATCGGTTCAACTGAAGAGCTTGTCCTACGCAAACCGGAGTTTTTCGGCCAACCGTAAATTTGAAAGACAAGTACACCGAGTTGGGATTTATCTGTGGCTTTTAACAGCTCTAAGTGACGGTTAGCGAGTTGTTGCTCATCTGAAAAGAATTGGTATGGACTTAAATTCACAGTTCACTAACAAAGCATAATAAATATGTTTCATAAATGCTCTATATTTTTTCTATTAAAATGTGTTTTGATTTCATTAAAAATTATTTCGTTTAAATGAGCTATCAATTGCATTTTGACTGCACGCGATTTTATTTTAAGGTCTTTAAACAGCAAGACAACCGGTCAAAAGTAGCCAATTTCATAAGCGATGTCAAATGGTAATATTAAATGAGTAAAAAATGCTTTCAAGAAAGCGTTATGAAAACCCCATTTTGCAACAATTTAAAAAGTTGTTAATGGTGAACAATAAAAAGTCAGTTTTAACAGATAACATAAAAAAGCTCTAGTTTCTAGAAAACACTAAAATTATTTTAAATTGTTAGACAGAGAGAGATGAAAACTCTTATATTTTAAAGTCATTGTAATTTTCAGATATAAAACTGATAATTTTACATGCCAAATAATTTTGTGACTTTAGTTGCGTTAGTGTGTTAGATGCATAATTTGTGTAACAGGATCTTGGCACAAAATCTTTTAATCTCTCTTAATATTTTCAATAGATTTTTCGAAAATTCTAGTCTTTAATTAATAAAGTTAAGTGCACGCGGAATAATCAAGAAGTTATTTAATTTGAAAAATTGACATTTATATTTAGATATATTATACAAGATATTCGGAAACTAGACTAGCATCCCAAGACAGCAAATTTCACAACTAATTTCATGTGAATTGGTTCTAACTCGTTTTATCTAAAAAAGCTTCGTAAAAGAGATTTGGATAATAAAAAAACTTTCGGTTGTTTGTTTCGTGAAACCGTTTTGTCGAGATTCATTCGAAAAACTTTCAAAGGCAAAATATTTCTCTTGTTTTATTTAAGATAGTTACTTTTTCGCTACTTCGTTCATCACATTTTCATTCACAGAATTCCTAAGCAAAAAAACTTTCGTAGTAATCGAAATATTTCGACCTATGAATTTTCTTTCTTGTTATTTTATAACCGACAAACTTCCTACCTAAAACTGAAACGTTTGTTTCGCTAAGGTAAAAACTATTGTTAGATTTGCAAATGTTACTTATTTTCAGTCTAATATAATAACAAGATAATACACGATGGCTTCTAAAAATCTAAGCGTTGTAATATAAAAAAAATTCTGCCTCATTAACATTACGCAAATAGCTGTTGCTTCTCAAAGATCAAAAACTCTACTGAATATGAATTTGGTTAGTGCAGTCGGTAAATTTAACGGATTTCAACAATACCTATCAATAAAAAGTTAAAACTCAATTATCTATTTACAATTGAGCTCAGTGCAGTGGCGAATCTAGGGGGAGGCTATGGGGCTGCAGCCCATCCAGGCACACTTTGATAATAAATGAATAACATTTTGTAATGGCTATATGTAACTGAAGAAACTCGTGTGCACTCACGCGAATATTCCATGAAAAGATTGAAACACAATCACTTGGACGAGATGGAGTAGTAGCTAGGCCACCTCGATCACCTGATCTAAACAATCGGGACTTTTAACTTAAATCAATCGGGATTTTTCAAAAACAGACTCCAGTTGGCCTTAAACATTCAGTTTCAGTCAAACCCCGAGAAAACTTTTAACATTTTTTACCTCGTCTTGATAAATCAAATGAAATCGCCACACGAATTTTTGCTGGGTCCGATTTGTGCTGCCGCGCCGGTTAAAACCCGACGTTTATTTAGAATTTCTCAGTAACAGATGATCCACGTCCATAAAAGGGCTCCGCCTCCGTTCAACCCAATATTCCAGATAACGATTGAATGGAAATCAATTGGAAGAGGTGGACCAAAATAACTAAGTTTAGGGAGTTTTAACTTAAAACAATCGGAAGTTTTTAAAAACAGACTCCAGTTGGACTAGAACATGCAGCCCCCGACACCCCAGACGTAGTTACACAGTACAATAATTTATGTTTCATCGTAACGACTCAAACATCTTAATTCGCTTTAATATTAACTTAATAACATTTTTCACTTCTGTAAATTTGGCCCAGGGTAAGTGAAGAAGAAGAAAGCCAGTAACTCACAAATACGGAAAAGTTTGGTGATTGGTGGTGAAACGAAATTCTTAGATATGAATCTGCTGGTTTAAAAAAACCGTTTTGAAATATGCATAACTTTTTGAAAGTTTTGAAATTCGAATTTCTGCATGTTTAACTCCAAACATGTTTGAACCCGCGTAATCTTGGGGTTTGCACTTTTTGCAGCATTACCAGGTTCACATATTAATTAACTCTTGCTCAATTTATAATTTATACTAATTATCCGGTGCGCAGATGCCTAGGAAAATGTTAGTTGTTGCGCAGCTTTCAGCTCCCTTGAAAGGCTCTATTGCATAGATAAATTTTCATGAAAAAAATTGTTGACAGTGCCTTTTTTATATAAATAACTTTCAAAATTTGAAGTAAATATCGTAATTTTTCCTTCTAAATGCTTAAGTGTTTCAATAGGCTTCTAACCAAACATGGGATCATTGGAAAGTAATACTTAACAACCAGGTTGAAATTCGATCATCAACTGTTAATATTTTCTTGAACTTTTGTAAAAAAAAAGTTAATTTTTTTCTCGGACCTCCTTAGTGAGTCCCTATAACCCCTTAAAAGGAATGACGTCAATATTGAATCACCCTGTTTAATCAATTGTATACGTATACTTCTACAAGATTACAACCACTGTCAGTAAATTTATTATTTATTATTTTGGCACATTCCCTTACTAGATAGATTCAAAATCTCCCCTTCGGCAATGATTCAAATAACATTCCCGTACTTTTTGCTAGCGGACGGGAGGAATTGGGGTTATCGACCGCGTCTCTAACCTTCCAAATCTGCAATAGTCGTAATAATTTCATCAAATGGCGCCAGACAGTCGGATGCTGAGGGTGACTGGGGTGAATCAAAGCGAAACTCAAGAAAAGTGGCGTATCAAATGATGTTATTTAAAGAGCTCATCCATATTCATTAAGACTGAATATAAGAAGTAATATCTAATTTTTCATTAATGACACTTTCCAAATTTCCTTGAGTCATAGAAGATTATATTAACTTTCCATTGCAATCGACATATTTTACCGATACAATTTTTCCGTTTTTGATATGATAACCAACTACTTCAATAGAGTGTTTTGCCCTGGCAAAATGGCATACCAAAAACTTGCTTTCTACTGATCGAAACCTACCTTGAAAAAATCAACACGATGGTTTTTCAGCGGGAACACCATAATTTATTCTGAGAAAACTACCGGAACATGAAAAGTCTGTCTGAAAAACCATTGTTAGTTTGGCAAGTATCACCTATTTTCAACCTAATTTATTTCGTTTTTATTCGAAGCTTGTTTGTTTCTCTCATGAGACAGTATTGCCAAGTATCAGTAAAAACAATGTTTCAAGCAAAATATTTCTCTTGGTTTATTTAAGTTAGTTGCTTATTGGTAATTGACTTCGTGATATTTCTTACAAAACCGCGTCAATGTCATTCACGACATTGTCAAGCAACACATTTTTTATAACAATTGAAATATTTTACCGGAAAGTTTTTCTTCCAGTGATATGAAAACTGGGAAGACTCCTACCTAATCGGACAAAACCTGTTACACCTGAAGTGTTGCTAACAAGCAGGCAGAGCAAATTCTCCCCTTCATGTCATCTGAGGTGATACTTTATCTTTCATAAAACCCCACAAAAAATCAAGTGGCGTCAGATCTGGAGATCGCGGAAATATTTCATCTAAATGACTACGGGCCTCCAAGGGAGTGCAGCCCCATCTTGCTAAAACCACACATTCATGTTGTGTTGAAAAAAATGGGGACCAATAATTCTATACTCCTTTCAATATCGTAAATGTTATCTTGCCATGATATTGATCATGATCTGTAAGGAATATAAACTTTCCGTTTTAATGCGGACTTCTAAAGTACATCGTTTTCTTCAGTGTATTACTAAAGCCTAACTGGTTTTTGTTTCAATACGGAAGTTAGTATCTTTTTTTTTATAATTTAACACACTTGTATCGCTGTCTGTTTCCAGATAGCCTTCAAGTTAATTCAATTGTCTCATTGAAGTGGATAATTTTTTACACTTGACAACACGGCGTCCTCCGTTTCCTGATAGGGCAATCGATATCTTTTTAACATCCAGAGGCAAAGTATCTGTGAAATTGTTTTTCCCGGTTCAAAAGGAAAATTTATGCATTGACTAAGTCAGTCTAATTTAAGAAAAAAGATACCCTCGGATTGGAAATTAGGGTCCAAGTTCAAGACAGGCAAGAAAAAAGATGGAATGGCAGAAAAACGAAATTGAATCGTTTGTCATCAATTTTGACTGTTTAGCTTTGAACGATATTAATTTAAACTGCGGTTTCTACGGTACTTGACATTGTTGTTCTGATATACACATGAACAAAGGCAGGATCGTTCTTGGTAGTTTTGTGGGCCATTAGTTGGAAGGGTTATAATTACAACTCAATTTTGCTTACACCACGTCTAGAAAGAAGTACTAATGCTTTTGTTGTCGGTATGATTTGAGATCCAATTCCACTTTACATTTGCACAATTTACAACTCCATTAAAATATACAACGGCCTAACCACAGTAATTTAAAAAATGTCAAATATAAGTAGCATTGAGAAAGATTGTAGAAAGAGAACCATACAATTTATCAATAGATTCAGAGTAATCACATGAGTTATGAAAAGAGTTAAGAAAAATTGTTAAAATCGTAAAATAGTGTTTTCGTCGCTTGCTATGGACTGAGTCACGCGCGTTACTCAGCCCATAGGTCTTGAGGTGTTTGCGCAAACACCTCAAGAGGTAACTTTTACCATTCAGATTTTTTTAAATTTAATAATTACTTACAAAAAAAAGTTTCAAAAAAGGCCCAATAGCAATTTCCTGATATTACCTTGATGATCTATGGAGCGTGGTAATTTTTTTTCACAACAATCTTTACGAAAGTTTGTCCTCTCATTGAAAAAGAACAAATTTATCGAGACGTATTCAAACTCGAGAGAGAATAATTTGAAATACCTAATTAGAAAACAACACCTATTTTCATCCGATAACATGTACAAAGTGCGAGCTTAATATTTTGCATTTTTTAACAGTGAACCAAAAATATTATGCGACCCTGCAAGGTTTAAGCAAAGCGAAAATCCATTTGTTTGCCTTAAGACATCCTACATACGATAAATGAACAAATTAAACGCACTAATGCGCAATGAGTAAACGTCTATAAACAGGATGATGTTTGCTCAAAATATAAAACAGCAATCATCATTGATCATCATTTCTGCACAACTTTAGTATGCGTGTTCTATATCGATTTTTCGATCTGTTTTCGAGAAAAATTTATATATTCAAAACATGCAATTGTAGTGAACGCCTGTAGCTCCAATCGGCCTTTCGGTCCAATTGTTTATATATTAATGGAAATGCATTAGGTTCTATTTGCAAATTTGGCAACATTCAAAATTTGCTTTGAACTAATTGATTTGTGTTTTGACATAATTAGTATTTTAATGCCAGCGGAGCAGTCGTTTTCAGCTTTCGTTTCTGACAAGCCGGGTCGAAAATTAATTAGTAGTCAGGATGCGGTTAAACTTAACGCAAGAGAAACGAAAACCTGTCAGTAAGGCTGTCAATGGTTTCGGCCCTTAACATAACCGTTGCAATTATTTTAAAATAGCCCAAGTATTGAATGTTTTCAAATCAACTTCTTTGCAATTAACGGAGATTTTTTACGTGCGGATAAAATCTGTGCCTTGATTTAATATCTCCTTCAGATAAGCTTTTACTTTTTAAAGTGATAAAGAGATAAAAAAACATATGATTATGTCAAATGTGACAGTTAATTTGGACAAACGTCTTGTCATTTTTTTTGGATTGTCTTGTCAAATTAATATTGACGGTACCAGGAGTTACTTAAAATCTGTCATCAATTAGCTTTGTTTAAATGTCTCTTGACAGCTGTAAAATTTTGAAAAAATAAAATTAGATTCCAATAGAGCATTCAACACTGTAATTCTCTGTCCATTTAACCTCATTTGTTCCTGCTGTAGTTTCTAAGATCCCTATACTAGCAATCGAAAATAACTCACCCTGTATATGGCGACCAAAATGGATCAGTCTCTGTTATCTCTTCTGTAGTGTTCTCTTTTACATGTTATTCTGTTTGAATCCAACAACCACAGGCCAAAATTTACCGACCGATTTACGATTACGAAACGTAATGAAATAAACGATATTCAAAATTTGTACTTCATACTTTGACTGAGACCCAGGATGGATAAGAATATAATAATGTTTAATATCTAAAAGTTTCCATTGTCATCCATAATTTTATAGGGTTAATAAAAAAAATTAAACAAGCACTGAAACATAGTTAAATAGTGCAATCCGATCTGTTCGCGAATTGAGCTCAGTGCAGCCTTGTTGACTGGATTTTTAAACAATCCCCTTCAGTTAAACTTAAAAAATATAAAAATAAAAGACAAAGTGGGGATACCAGGTCAAAAAATATTTCGTGAAGTTTAAATTTTCTATTTACATCTTTCTAACATTTTGTTTCCAACATTTATGTAGGTACTACACTGTATATTCACAGGTTGAAAAGTATTGGCTTAAAATGCTAGCAACTTAACGAAAGTTATATGTTAATCTTAATTTATTGTTAAACTATATGAAGAATATTTTATGTACAATTATTTCGCATAATTAAACTATATCACATCGAATAGAGGTAAAGTCACAAAGTCTGTCAAGTTGTTATCACCGAATCGCTAGAAAAAGTCGAAGAATCAAGATGATGCGAACAGAGCTTGTGAACATGGCGAGCTTTGCAGCTGAGCTGCGACTTGCTGGACCATAGAATTCCACTGAAACAAAAAATCATAGTCACATTAGATTGAGACATAAACTACATTTGAATTATAAGTTTAAATAAAATACTTGAATTGTCGAGACAAAAAAACACTGAATGATCGGTGACCTTATTGGTGAGTGCGTATAGGATAATAAATATTAATTGCCAACTTTTCCATCATTAAACGTTGACTGTGGATTATGTTTTTAGATTACTGAAACTTCGGGTGCTCGTCGTTTGTCTTTCATGTCTGATTTTGCTTTGTACCGGATTACTTTTGCGTCGGTTTCCATTTTATTTCATATTAATAACGAAAACATTTTATACTAAACGCTGAAACCTTTCTGGCTTCCTTTTAGAGGGAAGCCGATTGCTACAAGTATAGCAAAAACTTTGGACCAAGTTAAATGGTGTTTCTTCTTCTCCCGCTTTTTGACCAAAAAATTCAGTAGTACCAAAGAATACTTTTTATTAATCAATAAAAACACGGTCACTACCAAATAACAACAGTAGAAATTAGTAAAACATCTTATTATAATAATCAGTTTTTCCTGCTTTGTCTTTCCAAATACACCAAACTAATTATTTTTTGCAATTCATTTAAGAATGTATGTCAAAGGATAAAATCCATACTGGTGAACTGATCAACGTCAGCGTTCTACTGCTAAATAGACGTTTTTTGCCGCTCTCGATTATGTATTAATGGTAACAAGTAGAATGATTTTGTACTTTTCCATTGTATTCTCTATATGATTCAAATACCATGTCCTATAATTAAACTCAATAGAACTCGAAGAATTTAAGACGTAAAAAAATGATTTACCAAAATAACAAAATTCCTTTAAAATTTTATCAGTTTACTTCTCACATGTGAAATCCTGCTTTTGTCGGATTGGTGATAAAACCCGTACCAAAATAGAAGCAGCTCATTTATTTACTCAAATCGACCATCATCGTTGGTGGTGAGCAGAATACAATAAAAACAAGGTGGGAGTAGAATATAAGCTAACTATCAGAGAATTTGGTCGTGTATGAGATTTGCCCAAATCTGGATGTTCTGCTCGAGGCGAAAATGAACAACTTGACGTGTCACTTTCTTTGCTCCTTTGGAGGAAAATCTATGGACTACTCTTTGGCAGATTGGTGTCAAGTTACACATGCGGAAATCTGTTCTTCACTAAATACCAAAGTACAAACCTCATATCTACAAAGTTGTTCCAATACGAAAGTTATTGGAAGATGATTTCGATAGGCGAAATTAATTTTACGAAAGCATGCAAAATATGTGCAATCTAGAAAGTAATTTAGTAAAAAACATTCTTTTTTCCGATGAAGCTGCGTTCTGTTTGAATGGTTATGATTTGAGTATAAACGGTCGAAATTGTCGAATATGGAACCTAAAATAATACTTTAAACTGAAAGTATTTGTAGCCAGGGTAAACAATATGCAGGCGGTGAAGAAAATATTCGAAAAGAAGTGCGTGACATTACTCCGGAAATGGTTGAAAACGTGTGGGAAAATATTATTGATCATCTTGGATATTGTCAAGTCGTAAATGGCACACATTTCGAACATTTAATTTTATTGTTATGCTGTTGTTTTATATAAATTGGTCTTTTTCAGAACAACAAAAGTTGGACAGAAATCGTCCGCTGAATTTTTGAATGAATGTTGACATTATTTCTGGGACTCATTGCAGATATTTCTTTCGGGTAAACTGTATGCAATCTGAAAGACAATTCGTGATGTTTCGATCGTGTTTAATATTTCATTTGATATGAGCCACATCAAATATCTGTAAAATTTTAAGAATTAAACACAATACAAAAATATGACTAAAAAACTTCTTTGACTTGTTCAATTCAATGTGCCTTGTGCCTTTTTTCAAAATTTATAAATGTCTATTTTCAAATTTAATTCCCACTAACTGACACATTTTCTTCAAACGAAGAAACTAACTAAGAGGATCTACTTTTGAAAGAAAAAACATAAGCGTATGCTCAGTTTAGGATTTAGAAGAGAAAACCTGTTATTCTATTAAGACGGAATTGTTAATAGACAAAATATTTGATAATTTATTGTTTTGACATTTTGAATATATCTTGCAAATTTTAACATAGAGTCAAATTTGAAAAAAAAATTGTCTGACTTTCCATTAGTTCTCTCTTCAGTTAGTGTAGTTTAGAAATATTGAGTTTTACAAATAAATGATTATAAACGATCGCTTTTTCACTTCGGGGAAATATTTTTGGAAATAGACCCATAATTCATTATTAGGGTTTTGTCTATAATTCAATGCTGCAAAAAGTTATCCAAAAATGTTTGCAAAGCATTAAGGAGGCGAGTGTTCCAATAAAATTGATCTTATTATTTTTCACAGAAAATAGCTAAAGAATAGAAGAAAATAGAAATAATTGCTTAATAGAAACTTTGTCAAAACTAGAATGACCTGGAAATTTTAAAGAACTTCTAAAAATCTACAGAGCGATGAAGGCGGCGAATTTTCCAAATAATAAATAATGTTTGTAAGTTTTTACTCTTTGGTAGTTTTTTCCATTATTATCAGAAAAGAAGAAAACCATCAGAAAATAATGGTTTTTTTGCGTTTTCAATTAAAAATGTTTAGTTTTGTGATCGGTTTTGGAGAAAACCTTACCTTTGCAAAATTTGTACGAAGTTATAAATTTACCTTGTAATTTTTCGAGTAAAAGACCTCCAGATTGTCAGTGTTTTTAAGTGATACTCTACAAAATAGAGCGTTTTTGAGAAGAAAGTAAAGCAAAAAAAAATCAGTCAACACTAACACTTGTTTTAACAAACTCTACAGTCTTCAGAGGAATGGAGGTGACGAGATTTCCAAATTTATTCTGTTCGTCTTTTGAAAGAAAATTATTTGATTTTTGTTCCAAATTCGACTCTGGAAAGGAATTTCAAAACTTTTTAAAAAGCGTCTAAGAATTCGAAATGTATATCATAATTGTTCGCGGAAAATCCCTTCGCCCCAGCGGAAAAAGTTTGTCAGCATTTTAAGTCAAATTTTAGAAAATTGAGGATTTAGAAGAAAGAGCAACTTCTCTAAAATTGAAAAATCCCCTAAAATAAACCTAAAAACAAGCAAAAAAGTCATTAACATTTTCCCAGCAACGGAACTGAGTTGGTGAGAGCGTGAGAGGTGAGAGAGTGAGAGTGAGAGTGAGAGCATCTATATCCGTAGCACTGCGCCAACTCCGAAAAGTTCTTATTTTTAATTTTATTTTTGGTATTTTGTTGAAAAATATTTAAGGTTGTTTGGAAATAGACCCCATTTATGTATTTGACCCCAGGCAAAGTTCATTAATAGAGGCAGTTTGCTGTTGGCTTTTTTGTTTAATTTTCCAATATGTAACTATTTGTGGAGCGGCCACGTGATCGTACTTTCCGATGTCCCGGTAACGAGTTCTGAATATCTAAAATTTCAATAGAAATTTGCAAGGCATAGTAAAATCTCCACCTCAGGTATTCCTAGAAAGGTTGGTATAATTCAATTGCACTCAAATAAACAAAGAGTAAAACTATAGAGGGTACAGGGTACATTTTTTCTTCGTGCTTTGATTTAGCAAAACTAAATTAGCAATTATGCGTTAATACATATTCGGGGCTTTCTGCTCTGTATACAGGATGATATGTCAATCAGGCATGCATAGTAGAAAAACTGCTCGTGCACCGAACTTTATTGGTACTGATTAATTCGACATAAATCCAGCAATGGCTAACACAGATGTTATTATATTGCTACGCCAGCAAATGTGTATTCATTTAAAATATATATATTATTTTCATAATTTTTTTATAATTCTGTCAATACCCAGTATCAATTGTGTGCTTCCAATACAACTCTCATAAGTGGAAATTGATTTAGCCAGCAGCTATGCACTTAAAAGTTCATTTATATTTTATATGGGTCGCGTCTGTGCTGTCTCAATATTAGGTCCGCGATTTCCCCATTTTATATTTATATTCGTGCTGGGCTGAGTTACTTTTACTAGTCTTTTAACCACCGAGGAATACGTTCAATGATGAACGCCGCAGGTTGGTACAGACTTTTGATTTGTTCGACGATATTAGCAATATTGGTGGATAAAGAGCATAAACGGCAGCGGATAAAGCGATATAAAATACAATCTACATAACACTCAAACTTTTTCACCACTCCTTCATTTTTTCATTTAATAAAGTAATTAACAATTTCGTTTCGCTTTTTTTGCGTCTCAGTTGGAAAATTACGTTGGAGATAGCAGGTGTGGGAGAATGGTGAAAACGTCTTTATACTCAATTATTTGCCTACGTTTCGACCTTTCTTGTGGTCTTCTTCAAGGTTAAATTTACAAAGCAATGATAGAGTACGTGGATGCGGAATTGGCAATACAACAAATATATAACCATACAACGGCAAAAAAAGAACGAGCCACAATTACAACTTTAAAGAAATAAAGAAAAATAACGATAGTCTAAAGTGATAAAGTCTAGGTAAATTGCTAAATATTATCCAAGATGTCTTGTATAATATTGACAAAAAAATTAAAATGATGTTGTTTTAGGTTAAAAAAGTACCAGATGTTCCACTTATAAAGATGCGTTTAGGTTCGATAACTGTTTTACCTGTTTTCTTGTGAAACATTCAGATTATTCACTCATCATTTTAAAGAAACTTGCAAAAAAAAATTCTGTCTCTTTTAACTAAGAAAATATGGGGTAATTTTGAAATTTACAATTTTGTATTTTCTCCTGTATCCCTTAAGCGAACAAATAGTTTAATATTTTGATTTTATCATTTTAATTTTGATCTGAAAATAGCACCTTTTTGACGACAACAATTCGGAAAAACCTATCAGTGTCGAAAATGGGACACCATGTACTACTTCGTTTCAGGAGAAATTAAATTTTTATTTGTAGGCTCGGAAACAATTTCACTAAGGTATAGGATATATTTTATGAAATCAAGTCAGAATTGGGCGTAAACTCGGAGTATGTTAAAACATGAAGAAAAATTTTATTAAAAAACTACAAATTTTATCTAGTACGCGTTTTCTAAAGATCTTGTACTATGTTTTTTTCGTAGAAATATTTCGAACAAACTATAATCTGGCATATAAATCACCAATTTTGCAGAATAACAAAGGACAGTCCGTTTGTAGTAATAATCCTGTACCGTGGTTATAATATGGAAACTTTTAGTTCTCAGAAGGAAGGGTTTAACTTATTTTTCACTAAATCCTTATTTCCATGTGCACGAAATGTCTCTTTCTGTATCTAGATGGTTTTTTGGAGTAGAACGTGGGCTTCTTGCATGCTGCATTATTGATAAGGTGTCTGACAAACAAATAATTAATATTAATCACATTTCCATTTGGCTAATGGTTTTCTTATTGAGAATAGCCTGGCAAATGACGTATAAATTATCAGATTGTATTGATTCCCACAAAGCAGATTAGTAATTTTGTAGATGTAGCCACATTAGCATCAACTTTTTACGTAAATCTATTTACCGTTCTTTTGCCTATAAGGTCAGCGTTACCGTTATTTTACCAGATTCGCTCTTTTTATGAAATGTTACCGGGATGCCACTCGACATATCAAGTTTAAAATGACATCATAAATGGCTCCTTAGAAAACCACTTTGCCTTATTCCATACAAGTGGAATCTTGATAAGTTTATCCTCTACTTTCAAGGAAATAGAGGCTCTTAAAATCGCTGTGTAAACCGGTGCAATATAAGACTAGTTACTATCATGATTGTTGGCTAAAAACATTTTTTTACACAGCTTTAGTTTATTTGGGACAAAGTTGCAAAAAATATGTGACAAATTTATTTAAATTCAGTTTTCAAAATCATTTCATTCATTCAAATTTCATTAAATACCGACCAACCCAATGATTAAAGCGACTTTTTAATTTTAATTAATTTAATTAATAATAATGTATGTTACAGGTTTTAAAACAGAAATGTATTGAAAAACGCTTGAAAGCATTTTGACAATTTTACAGAATTTTAGTGGATACATAATGGTTACATGTTTTTAAGGCAGTTTTCTGTTTCTAAAAACCGTCAGTTCAACCCGAGTTTTATTTAAATGAGAAAATGTGTTGAGTGATGCCTCATTTCATAGCCATTTTTTCGCTTATTGTTCACTCAAAGAAAAACGTCGTGCTAATTTTCGGATGCAGAATAGTAGGTTGGCCATACAATGTAATTGAAGAATGTTAGGAACATTGCCAATAAATGAAGAATCGATTTAAACAATTATTATAGAAAGCGGAATACGTATAAATACAAATATATAAGAATAATATAAATAGTAAACCCTTAACATTGTGTTGGTTTTAAGCGATGCAAATCCCATTCACTCATCGAAAGTTACACGCAATTTATTCTTAAAATAAATAAAAGAATAATGTGTTAGCTGGCACGCTATTTGCTAACATTTTTGATACATTTTTTATAAATGGAAATTTAACTTGATAAATTTATGAAGCTGTATTCTATACCCTCTAATCTATAGTCTGTCCTAAGCATTTTTGCTGTGATTATTTGACACGTCATTTTAAAATTTATTAATGATTGATTGATTTGATTTTTTTTTCATACTCCTTGGTTCATACTTATCATATTTATTACACTATATTTATTTTTGTTGAACCAGACATTACTAGTAAAGTACGGTTTTTGCACATTTTTAAAGAATTATTTTATTTTTTCATTGTCTAAATTAGACATTCGTCATTAACATTGCTTTATGTCAGTCAGATTTTTCACTTTTCTCTATAAAATTCCAATTTACTTTTTACGAGAGCAGGCATTTAAATTATTCGCAGCTGCAAACACAGTTTCTTCAGTTTCGTTATTAGTTTTCCTCAATTGTGCATTTCTTGGCGTTAACTGTGACAGCCACAGAAGACCCTTGAACGGCGACGGTGTTATGTTGAAAAATGAGCAAAATAAAACCATATTGTTTGCTCCCATTATACTACTTAGGAATTTTTGAATCCTTAAAATACTTATTTGGAACGTATTTAATCATTGGAACATTTATAATATAATTCTTTATGCAAGGATTATTGCACATTGTCTGTGTTAAAAATCCCACGTTAAATAAAAAAACTCGCTTTAAATGTTTTCGGTGACTTGACCCAAGAATTACATATGAAAACTTAAAAATTTGTGTGTATAAACCGGTTCAAAAAGTTTAATAACTGCCTTATACACAATTATTTCACATGTTATTTTTAGCATAGAAGTTAAATAATACTTTATCAGAGTATGAACGTGCAACATCAGATAAAAATAGCTCGAAAGATTTAATACACCTTGGCAATTATCGTCGACCATGACAAGGGTGTGATTATTCCTGTAAAAATTTAAATAAAACACTTTTTCGGATTATCCAGCAGTCAGATCAGTAAATTTATTACCATTTATACATACCTGTCGGGATGTTAGACCCAACATTTGCATGAAATGGTCGAAACTCGGCTTTGCGACAAATGCTTTTAAGGATGCGGCTTTATTCTCCCAACCGTTTAAATTTAATTACATTGTTATCTTTTGGGCGAAAGAGCTTCTGCTCATGTTATTTAGGACAATTCAACCTAATGTCTTAATGTAATTAGCAAATAGCGACACAAAGATAAACTAATTGATAATTTGCTATTTTTTAATAAACTTTATCTTTTTAGTTACTGAAAGGGATTTTTAGCGGCTTATACAAGTCCCTTTTTTAGTTAATGTTTATCCATATTAGGTAAGTTAGTGTGTTAGGGGGCACTAATAGCTGAATCACTGCCACTAATAACAAAAAAAGTTTAAAAAAATATATAGGGTGTCCTAGTTAAAATATACGAGAAATTGGAGACGACGAATATTTAATTTTGATTCGTTAGTTTTCTTGTATCTTGTCTCTTTCTAAGACATCTTGTGTAGCCGATATTAATTTAAAAAAATAAAATAAATACATTTAATTTGTATTAAGTAGTAAGAGAATTCAGCACTTTTATAAATTATTCAGCGTGAATAACTACTAGTTGTCTTAAAACATTTTTAAATTTAAACCAACAGTTTTACCTTTTATCATACTATGTAAAAAATGGTGTTTAAAGAAACCCAAAAAAAACAGATTGATTAAATTCACTTAAGAGGAATATCTGTACTGATGTAACAGTTTTAAATCAGTTTGAACTGGAATCAACCACCGGTTGATTAGAACAACAGTTTCTTTAAACCTGAGAATTGAAAGACTGAAACTTGTCAATAAGCAAATTGTTCCAACTGCAAACGAAATTCAAAAAGAATTGGAGAAGAAATTTAACCCCATTGTCAACATAAAGGGAATACACTTGACTCATGTCTCAGAGAAAACAAGCACAGACATCCACACAATAAAAAGCAATTTGTTCCCGAATGAAATATCAAGAGACAATAAGCTAACGCCAAGCACACTAAAATCTATGAAAGAAAGCAAAATAACATATAGAGATGCAACAGAGTACCAGGTGGTCAACGGGCGAATACAGAAGGCAGTAAGGAGATATGTGAACAATTGAAACACTAATCGAGCATAACTCTAAATTAAACATTCTTAGATTAAAACTTTCGTCACGAAAAAGGGGAATTGTCAAAATGAAGGATAAGGAAACCTTATATTGACTGGAAAAGACGAAGTCTCTAAACGTGTAGAAATATTTTATTCTCCTTTGTACCCCTCTAGTGTGCTGGATCCTGATGCTCAGAAAAATTCCGTTTGTAATGTAGGTTCAGACGGCAATCTTGGTATATCCAAAGAAGAAATAAGAGTGGCACTAGGAAAAATAAATATCCGTAAATCACCTGGTGAAGACATAATTAGGTACCTGCTAAATGTTAAAAATGGGCGGGGACTTCATGGAACAAATTCTACAAGTCTTATTTAATCAAAGGTTATTTGACGGCAACCTACCTAAAACATGACACAACGCAGGACTTATTCTGCTTGGTATCATTAATTTAGGTCAGAAGTTAATAATGCTAAGAACCGAAAATTCATATAATATTTCCAAAGTCATGGAAAATGAAAAAATCGTTTGCACTTTATATTTATTTTCGTACATTTAATAAAACAGACCATATAGCAAACATTTTTCAAGACAGTTTATCCAAATATTTGAAGTGTGCTGCTTTGATAAACAAGATCAGAAGAGTTTTCAGTCATTCGAAACCATACAATTCGTTTTGTAAACACAGTCAAATAAAGTAATGCTTTCAGGATGTTTTCATTTTCTCAACAGCAACAGCTTGTAAAACTCGCTATATTCAACTTCGTCAATTGAAGAGCGAGTATGCGACATACATTTAATTATTCGACGTTATCCGACAAAAATCGCTCTTGTACTCAAGTCTTGTAATCTGCCCGTTTGATAAAACGAGTATTGACAAAAAAAGGAAATCAGTTGACCTTTTCAATGAAGCAGACGTTAATTACATAAAAATAAGTTCGAAAAGAAGAACGCTAATTAATGGTGAAAAGTGAACAACTGGTTTCCAGTCACAAAAGTTCCATTTTAAGCTGTATTTCTCACAAATTGGACCGGAGTTTCATAACTACTAGAGATATCGAAAGCATCGTCTATGAAATGGGCATAAATCAGAGACGAGAAACTTGAAGCATTGCTATAAGTTCACTATCTAATTAATTTTGCCACCAAAAACAATTATGTAGGAATGATAGGTCAACAGATCTATATTCAATTAGAACTGACATTGCAATTAAAATAACTATTTTTATTTTCCAAATTGATGCGACATGCCAATTAAAACGTGACAACATTCGTCGTTTTGATTCAACCCGTATTATCAATTACTGCCTTTCCTTTTCCTGCTTTGTGTTCATGCTATTTGGAACACTAATTAAATTTAAATTGGAATTCATTATAGATAGCATTGCCGCTTGCTTGGTACACTTTGGAAAATGTGTTTAAGGCTACATGTTTGTTGAATAACAGATTGTAGGTCTGTAATTTCAGCTGATTTTCAAGTTGAATAAAAATGTGAAACCATAAAAAGTACACAGAAAGTTACAGTTTTGTTAATACTGTGTCCACTTAATTTGATTCATTCGTTATGTCTTACTTACTTATAAAGTCAGTTGAAGAAAGACTCCACCCTAATCGGTCTAAAAACTTTGCACATTTTCGCCTGAATTTTATTTCTTTTTTGTAGTTTGTTCTGATTTTTAACTTTTGTTTTACGTAAAACTTTGCGCTCAAATCTAAATATTATTAATTTAAATCATTTGAAATTGAGGGAATACACTAATAGTGCGCTGACCATATATGGATATTTATCGCAAAACTAATGTAATGATTGCGGTGGACAACCAATGGAAAAAAATTAATTGTACGACATTGAATTCTTCCCAACCTACGTGAAACTCGAATCTATAGGACCATCGGTAAAAAAAATGTTTAAGCCATTTGGATAAAGAGGTACATTTTTACAAAAATTAATATTAGAAAGGCCATTTGCTGATACAATTCGAAAATATTTTTACTAAATATACTCGTACACTCGTTACAGGAATGACACGAATTCTGATTGGCTCTATATTCCAACATGTGCCACATTGATTAATTAAATTATTTGTCAATGAAAGGTACATTGTAGTAGCATGCTTTCATTTGGTCAAAGTTATTCAAGTAGACATAATTCCACTGTTAAAAGATTCGCTTCTTGCCAGCTGTTAAACCAAAAAAATAAAGGGGGTACAGTGCATGTATAAACGCTTAATTTCTTGACACCTTCGGACTTCGCATAGCAGTAGATGAAAGCATTTTTGGTGATGCCCTGAGCATCTTAATAATATTTTTCATTCGACAAGCCAGATGCGACCACACTTCACTGCATACTAACAAGGAAAAGCGTGTTTATTTAGAATTTCTAGACGAAATCGATGTGATATTTGCGAGACTAAAATTGAAGAACGCGTAGTTCGGCATTTCAATCAACGCAGTGCAGACAAAACTATACTGCAATTAGTACTCATTGCATGGGTATTCATTCAAAGAAAAAAATTAGTTTGTTATAAGTACCACTAAGATCAAGAACAAATGTGTATTTCCACACTTACCAGTAGCTTGTGGTGGTCGTTCATCTGGGATTTCCCACAGTTCAGATGGGGCGTCAGTGGTCGTAATGTCATCTAACCAAACATCGGATGATCTAGAAATGAATACATTAACATAAGTCTGAATTGCCATCAACAAATAACATAAAGAAAAGCAACTAAATCTCATCAAAAATCGGTTATGTACTTTGAGTTAATTAAGTATATTTTACATTTCCATTATACTCTAAATTGTAAATTTTGGTATCCTGTTTATGTGAGTAAACTACTATTCGTTCCAAAATAGAGTCAACTACTACACATTTTTATCAATTAACAGAAAGAAATCGGAAACTATTCTCTGGCTAATCTGCCTTAAAATGCGATACTATTCAGGCGGAATACTTCTGCTTTAAGACGCCAAAGTTAGTTAAGTTTGTCAAATCAAAGCAGGAAATCCAAACAGCCTATAGATATATATAGATATACTGTAGTTAAACTAAGAAGAAGTTCAGTCATAGTAAGAACAGATTCGAAATTGCTGTACCCACTTAGTGCTATATGTAAAATACTAATATAGCATTTTGCACAATAGAAAATGCGAAAACAAAAGGAGAATAAAAGAACGTAATTTATAGTCGAGGGCGCAAAGTAAATAGCTGGAGGTTGCAGACGAATTGACTGTGTGCGAAGTCTTTACATTTTATGGGGACAAGATAAATGTGCAGTTAAAGAATGATTTGTGATAGCCGACAGACTTATGCATCAAACATCAGAAGAAACTAAAGAGTTCACCAGCAATTGAAGACAAATAATAGTCATACCCAAAATCTATCCACTTGGCAATTAATTGTGGTTAACGTAATTATTAGGTGTTGCTAACGTAAAGAAACTGTTGCGAATTTCTGTTTAAACTAAAAACATCTTAGCTCCTTAGAAGAAGATTAATAGGTAAAATATATTTGCAAACAAACCTGTGCCTTTTCTTTTGAAGTTCTATACTTTTCTCGGAACTTCTATGGTATAGATGGTACATAGTTGCCGAACATCGCAGTTTCATTTTTCCTTGTATAAAAAGGTGTTTACTGACTTTCAGTTTGATCGTTGATTGTGCGCTATAAGGAAAAAACAAGTTTTAATTACATACCACAAAAAAAAATTCAATTTTTTTTATAAAACATCGTAGTGAGTGCTCTTGTATTAAGCAATAGGTATACAGAGTGATTCAAAATTGGCGTCTTTTCCTTGAGGAGGTTATAGGGTTTTACTTGGAAAGTACGAAAAAAGCAAAGAAAAAAAACTTTTTTCCGCAAATTTCTAGAAGATATTAACAGTTGAAAGTCGAATGATATTAAGTATTATTTTTAAATGGTCTCATGTTTGCTTGGTAGCGTATGGAAATACTTAAACATTTGAAAATAGAAATCACCATATTCACTTCAAATTTTTTAAATTAAAAAAGTATTTATCTACAATTTTTTGATGAAAAGTCAAAGCGGCAATTATGTTTTTGTCATTAACAGATAGTTACAGGTAGAAAGCATTTGTCAATAAAAATAGGCATTTGTCATTAGTTAAAAAATACGTAGGACCTCAAGGTTTTTTTCAACTAAAAGCACCTGGCTTYWATTATTTTCTTTAAATTCCATATGGAATTCTAAGGATAATTSAAGGTATCATGTGGTGATACCTTGAATTGGTTGAATCAATAATTGACTTYATGACTTTTCACGTTTCATAAAATATGAGCAAAATCTTAAATCGAGAGCTCGTGTGAAAAACAAGTTTTGTATTCCGTCGGAGTATCTAAGTATGGTTCTACACAACATATCTAGCTCGACAGACGCAAAGGTTCATAAAAATCGAACAAAAGTCCGAGATCATTTAGTTTAGCATAAAAAGTTTATTCCCGTAACTATATGGCCACTTATGCCCAAAATAAATTTAAAATAAGACGCAATTACTATCGCTTCTGCTAAGGTCAGCACAATTAATATATAAAAGAAGCCCCAGCAGAAACGAGCATTCAGTCATAAGAGGTTCGGTCAGCAGACAGTCATAAGAAGTCATAAGTAGCCACAAGGTAGTCAATGTTCCACGGATAGGTTCGGTCACAAGTTAAATCATTAAATTTCAGTAAATGTATTATTGTTTGTATTAATTTTAAATAAAACATATTTTTTTAAACTATATTATTTCTATAATATTTCGAAACATGAACTAATTTTTGTCAGTGTGATAAACTTTTATAGCAAGTGCAGCTACACGATAAGTAAAATTTAATCTTTAATCGAACAGTTTAATAGTGCTTGGAAATTTTCGTTTTTGAAATATATTAAGACGAAATAAAATTGCCCTTCAAAGGCCGTTAAACTCGAACGGTCCTCTATTCACTTTTCTGCTTTGTAAATCCATATCCTTCCATCCGTCAGAGAGGCATTTAACAGGAAAGCCATTTATCAAAAGGACAAGATCGATATCCGAAAAGCAGGGATACCACAAATCGAGGGTATTTATGAGCGTTTAGATCTTTACGCGTTGGCTTTTCATTAATATTGGTCAGGCGTTACTTTATTTGAATCCCAAACAGACAACCTTCAAATTTCATCAGTTTTTTATTCTTTCTTTCCAATGTAATCTAATTGGCACAAACTCTGAAAATATTGATCAATCAGTTGAGAGAGCATCTGAGAAGCTCAGAAGTGCTGCAGTTGGGCAAGACGTGGTTCTGCTCAAGCTAGGTAGTTGCTTGGAGAAAGAAGCCCGAAAACGAGAACAAACTGTTCCAAACTCTACAGCTCGCAAAAAGCCAACCTGTTAACACAGCGCAAATGAGGGAATTATTTGATAGTAAAATTATAATAAGGGGAAATGGACTCGTTGGACTCGTAAATGGAGAAATTTCTCTATTAATGTCTTTGAGTAAAATGACGAAAAATGCAACTTTTGGTGTTTAATAAGAGCGAAAATATGGAATTGATAATTCACCTGAATCTATGAAACGCGAATTGCGATCACTCGTGAAATACAATAGCAGGTACATTTAAAAACATTAAAACATTTGTTTACTTAGTCTCCTGATTGTTTCTAAGTATTACTCTCCACTCACAAATCCAATGTGATATCGAAGTGTTTCTATTACAATATTTAATATGAGCAGTCTAGCGACGATCAACATGATACAATAGAAACCCATGAAGGTACAAAAACCTAAGAACAGAAAACGTATAGTTTCAATGAGTAATATTCACAATAATTTACCATGCGTTAAATCTCCATAACATTGTACAAAGCGAAATGCAGCAGGATTGAGGCACTAAGCGGAAATAGTAAGCATGCCATGGTGAAAAGTCTAAGTCTGCATCAAGATTTTGGGGTCCGGATATCTTGTCTGCCGGCAGTAAGTAATCTCTTTCATCTCAGTGTGCATTTTCCCACTGAACTACAAACTTTAATCTTCCACAAATTTGTTCGGCGAAATATAAAATGTCAAGGCATTCAATGTAAAAATTATAAATATTTGCTGAGTCTTTCAAAGCAAAACAAATATAATTACAATAATAATACGAAGCAAAAGCAACTTTAGGCTTAGGCAACAGTACAAAGTACCTATCTTTTACAGAGGCCAAAGTCGTAAAAATAGAATTTTCTGGTCCGTCCCTAAATAATTCCTCTAAGGTAGCTGAATTTATCGGCCAATTGATGTTATAAATCGGAAGGGCAAAGAGGTAAAAGGACGATCAGATTAAACGTCAAATACTTGTATGTAATGTATTACTACTTAAAGTTAGAATTGTCGTAAGTCCATATATTTTTATTTGAATTTATCTGAAGTTTTACATTAAACATAAAAAAACATTGTCATTTTATTGTATATACTTTCCTGACTGTGTTTCAATTCGAAATCAAATCTTTTCCTGGGTTTCAGTCATTTATTGTCTCTATTTATTAATCAAAATACGTTTCGGTGTATTTTTCCACCATCATCAGTTTTTCTAAAATAACAGATAGT
>NW_026018508.1:9488599-9507432 GCF_020466585.1 Dendroctonus ponderosae
AATTCTAGTCTCTTCCCAAATTTGATTGTCCTGACTAATCACCTGTTAGGCCTGATTAATTTTAGAATGTTTTAAAGTATTGCAATTGTGATGTATTTTAATATGTAATATGATGAGGTTGTTGACAAACTGTGGTTGTTTTTAAATTAATRAAAATTTTTTTTYMACTATCTGTTRTTTTAGAAAWACTGATGATGGTGRAAAAATACACCGAAACGTATTTTCATTAAYAAATAGAGATAATMAATGACTGAAACCCAGGAATAGATTTGATTTGGAATTGTCATATAACTAATCAAACTTAAAGTGTACACAGTTTCAGTAAACATAAATAAACTACATAGTCACCAAAGTATGATATCAGACTACCGAATATAAATAATTAAAAAAATTTGGCTTTCAATTTAGGTTTTGATAATGAAAGCAAATATAATTCATTCAATGTCAGAAAATGACCACTGTTTAGAAGAAATCTAACTTGCCGAATTAATAAAGTGTTTTTATATTTTATCGTCAGTGGTTCTCGTAATATGAACCAAGCCCAAAAATTACATAATACAAGTACATATAGGAAACTACTTGTAAATATTTGCAATATATTTTCCATGTCAGGAAAAAGTCTTAATTTAATGAAAAATTGTCTCAAATTCAATTAAAATGAGACCCGGTGAAGTTGTAATTCGCTGTGGCAGTTTCAGATAATAAAAATAAAATGAACACGTATAGCATATGACAAGTTGGTTACGAGGCCTGAATATTTAACTGCATCAGGCCGCTTTATCTAGATATATTTCAGTCCTTGCGTTTAATATGAAGCATCCAGTTTAATGTGTTAGCACACAACAAGGTAACTGTTTGAATAACTATATTTGGTCTAATTTGTTTTGCCAAATTGCATCTGAATAGAGTTAACAATTACTATATTGGAAACTTGCACATTATAAGTATTTATTCTCTGGAATAGTCTATTACCCCACAGATTACTTAATATTAGTACCTCATTAAATTTCCCAGCTTAATCATTAGCGTGACTAGAAAACCAAAAGCCATGGCCCTCAGTTTCCGACAGGTCTTGAATGACCAGAGGGTGCCAAGAATTATTGGACCATTCATGAATAAGATTGCTACCTTGAACAGGCGCGGCATGTTTCAGACGGAAGAATACATAATGTCATTAAAGAGATGAAACGACTCAATATAGAGATGAATAGAGAAAAAGATGAACATCAAGCACACGACAAAAACCAACACATACTAAAAATACACTACAATGGAGTAGGAATAATTGTTATAATAGGCCAGGAAACCAACAAATGAGTAGAGGCGTTTCCACTCGCGGCCATTTAACGCCAACATCATCCAGGTCTATGCACTAACTTGCGACAAACCGGATGAAAACAGAGACGACTTTCACGAACAAATAACGTTGTGTTCTTGTAAATATCTGCAGGTCCAACAGAAGAGGCACCTTAAGACAAATTCAAGCTCAGTGGAATCAGGAAGCAACTTTCAATGTATCGTGCGAATGCAGTAAACTATGGCTGCATAAATCTGGTTACAGTTTTTATAAAGAAGGTTTATTATTTTATGGTATTCAATATAGAATAATATTGTATTTATCTGCTGTTGGTTTAGGCAAAGGAAACCGTCTATTTACAGCTATCCAAAAACAAAGACGTTTGAATTGGGGTAAATCTAAAATATCCTCGACACCGGAAATGCGGCGAAACGTTCTTTTTTATGAGGAATCAAAATTTGTAGTATTTGTAGGTGATTTTCAGAAACAAATGATTTGAACAAATTCAGAGAGCTTTCATAAAGACTGGCTAAAGCGTACAGGAAATTTTCTCCAAGAGGTCATATGGGGATGTATAAGTAGTAAACGCATTGGCAAATATGAGTTCGTTGATGGAACTGTAAATGCAGAAAAGTACCAATAAATTTTATCAAGAAGTTTAATTCCAACTATGGAATAATGTTTCGGAATTCAAAATTGCATATTTCACACGCGCTCTTTCACACATCTGAAGCCACCAAAAAGTGGTTTGGAAATCATAATTTCAAAGTTTTATCGTGGCTCTCAAGCAGTCCGGACTTGAATGTTATAGAAACGTTATGGCATCAAATGAAGAAATCATTACGTAACCATCCTCAGCAAACAGTTCCGGGATTAAAGGCACAAACAACTCAAATTTGGAATTTTCTCACCCTAGAATATTTCCAGACTCTAGTGGATTCAAAGGCAAAACGTATGAAAGCCGGTTAATGCCGAAAGGTGATGTTACTTCTTATTAAAATTCGCCTTAATCCAGTTGTATTAAAGTGCGTCCGACTATTTTTTTTGTCAGTAAGTTTGTTACATTTTTACTAATTTGCTACAGGACAAAATCAGAAGAAAAAAATGTTTTTCATTGTCAGTCTTTATGCTGCGTAAAGGGATTAATTTTTTTAATTCTTTAATTAATTCTTCAGCAGAAAATACCAAAAAAAATATATTTAAAGTGTAAGTAATATAAATAGTTTATTTTTTGTAATTGTATTAAATATATTTATTAGTTACTCGGAGCCCTTTACCTGAATTAGGTATTATTGACAAGACCAACTTAAAACACACTATTTCGCGTGCATTTTAGGACGGAGCATTTAATTATCAAATATGTGTGTAGCCTCAGATATCGATATATCATCATGTCAGCTGTTTGGAGTTTAGTAGTAATCTATTTTTGGAATGAATATTGTTTATAGAATGGATAGGTGTTGTCTACCTGTCGGAGGGTATAACTGATTGTTATTATTTGAAACTGGCCGATATGTGGTAGCAAAATGTTGCTTCGTCTAAGGTTGGCGACATCCCTTATTGCTTCGTTTTGAAATCGATTGGCCAAAGGCAGAAAGTCATACTTTTTGATAATTTTCAAAGATCACATTACATTTCTTCGCAACTTGCTGCTTATTTAATTTAATTAAGAAATAAATGATGTTTCGCTTCATGATAAGGATTTATTTTCTGAAAGTTCGCATTTATGCAATATGGTATTCGCAATTAGTAAAAAACCTTTTCAACATGACTGGCTGTGACGTGATTTTAGGGCTGGATGGTTGGTTGGTTTTACAATATTTGCTAGTARTTTCGTTAAATTTTGTTTCATAAATATTTTACAATCATACACTAAATCAGCAAGCTACCGARCACACAGAAAGTAATAATAATAATCTTCTTCATTTCATCAAATTCTCAGAGCCGCGCCGAAACGAACGAGTGATGAAACTAATACCTATTCTTTGCCCAAACTGTCTACCTGAAACGTTGTTTACGTGTAGTATGTAATTTGTGTGTAAAAATAGACATTTCTAGCTTAGAACACTGAAATTAATATAGTGTTGGCATAACACAACACATAATATAAAACCTGGACATAAAATCCGTCACGTCATTTTTTTATGCATAATATCCGTGAACCTTCCGACCAATCCAGTTCCAAGTTCGACATCAGCGAGCAACTTAATATAAGCGTTGAATGAAAGAGTATATATACTTCAGTATATACTCTTTCAATCAACGATTAAGTAATCGTAACATGAACTGCGCAAAAACAGCAGTAACTGCAACGGCATGGAAACTGCACAGGCAGCAAGTTTTTAAATCCAGCTTAAATATCCATGGACGCTTTGGGATGCATTAAGTAAACTAATGTCACTCCTATTGGTTCTTTCTCAGGAGCTTTCTTCATTAAATCACCATAAAAATAGAGCGCCCTGTATGAGCTAATCTCTAGTTAGGGTTGTCATATAAGCCGTGTGCTATTTGGCTCAAAGGAATATCCCGGCAGTATAATGAAACCCTTTCTGTGGTAAAAGACCATCCAGAGAATCGTTACTTCTGGTTTATATATTCTGACGTGGATGCGGTTTATGCTAAATGAAAATATAATCAGAGGCAGATTACGCTTGTACGACGAAA
Source organism: Dendroctonus ponderosae (assembly GCF_020466585.1). Lineage (NCBI taxonomy): Eukaryota > Metazoa > Arthropoda > Insecta > Coleoptera > Curculionidae > Dendroctonus > Dendroctonus ponderosae. The sequence goes on from NW_026018508.1 coordinate 9,492,561, forward strand.
AACGAACTTTGAATATGGACGGTTTCATATCTTAAAGTTTAATAAGTTTCTTCTTCCCAAATTTGTCTGTTTCGTTCTAACGGTGGATTGCTTTCAAGATTTAAGAATTTTCAGTTTAAGACATATATTTATTTTGCAGTTTTTGTTAAACGTTTTAACCGAAGGATTTTTAATTTTAGGTTTTGGTCACATTTCAAATTGACATTTATTTAAAAAAAAATAGCTACATTTCCAGTTTATTTTAAATTGAATTAAAATAAATAAAAAATTGACAATAAAATCAAAAATTATGAGTGTTTGTACAGTACATAAAATTTCCTTTCAAATAAAAGGTGACTCGATTCCCTTTTCCATTTCTCTTCTTCTCGAATGTAAAGTTTACTTAAGGGTCCGACGGTTTTTTCCTAAAATCTCTTTGGTGTGTCAAACGTCATCTGTTTCGGTTTCAAACGGCCAATCTGTATTTTCGTACAGTATACTTTCGAAAGGTTCGAACACATCCCTAACTTTAGATCACTCATATTTAATACTTGGATAGTCAGAATATCTATATAGTGGATTCTATTTAAGAAGCAGCTTTGTTATAATTCCGATTGTGGCATGAAGCGTTATAGTCAGGTTCCAACAATATATTCCTAGGACTAAAGTTTATCTTAAATATTAAAAAAAAAATATTACGTACAGAATTCAACAACGCGCAAGAACTATTCCAAGTTTTCAAAACTTATATTATAACAAATCTTGTACGTTATGTAATTTTTAAATTTTCTATACAGTAGTGAATTCTTTATCTAGCAATTTTGGTTAGAGAATAATTTATATTAATTTATCAAAGTGTTAGGTATATCAACTCGAATTCTTGAATAACTWAAAAACTYTGAAAAACTAGAACAATTCACTAAATTTTGTGATAAATTCCTCTTACTTATTTCTTGGCAATAGTRCGTTCGTGACTGAAACTCATTTATCACATTGAGTATGATATYATAAATGTCACTTTTTAAAAAAGTGCCCTTACAGTCGGCCTGTGGTTTAAATTTCTATKAAATTAGAGATTCATTTTGWGTCGTTAAAGTTCATTTTACATAGAATCAAATAACCAAAATACGCACAATTAAGGGATCTCGTGACAGCAAGACTTGAACATAAAATTACATAAATATTAAATTATTATTCATTTAGGAGAAAAATAACTTTGATCATTTGTCTGTTAGTTTCTGGAAAATAACAAAGAAATGAGTTATTGTGCGGGCTGCACGTTGCTAGTTCTTCCTAGGTAAATAGGCAATACATTTTTACTAATACTCGTTCGGGTCTTGTATACAATGTGATCTACATAGAATGTTTATTTAACGTGGTTTTAGGCCGATAGCACATATCCGGGTACTTCGTTGTACACATTTTCAGAAATATCGTTCAGCGCTTCCTCCTTAAGTGTCTAATACGCCATTGACCGTGAATCACCCTGTATATGCAACATTGTATACGCATACCAATTGTTGCCAGTGCAGTTAATAAGCACATTCTTATCTTTCCTGGGTGTCAGTCAAAGTGTGAAGTAAAAATTTTGAACATCGTTTATTTCATTAGGTTTCGGCGAGGCAACAGCGCCATCATCATGATTGGTAAAAATCAACGTTCTTTTAGGTCTTTGCCCTCTTGAAACCTTAATTTTTCATTTTTTTTTGAGAAAAATTCAAGAAGGCAACGACTTAAAAGAACGTTGATTTTTACCAATCATGAGTTTGTGTAAATTTTAAATCTGATGATGGCGCTGTTGTCTCTCCGAAACGTAATGAAATAAACGATGTTCAAAATTTTTACTTCACACTTTGACTGAGACCCAGGAAAGATAAGAGTGCCATAACAAATACATGCAGTCAGGAAAATAAATCAGAATAAAGTTAATAAGGACGAAAACATAATCAGTGTTCCCTGCTGAATGACTATCCAAAATGGTCACTCAATACAGGGTGATTCAACATTAGAGTCATTCATAATTGCCATAAATTGCCAAAAATTGCCTAGTGATAAAAAGCAAAACTTTCTCCGCGTCTGTAAGTGGAAACGTCTTAGGAAATGCCTTCACAATTAACTTTTCCACTTAACAAGTTAGCGACGAAATAGAGGCTGAACTGCGGCGTGCACAAAGCACTAGGAAAACCGTCCGATTTTTTAGATTGCTTAAACATTTATGATTATGATGATATGAGGCCTGATGATGACTCAAAATGGAAACGTTCTCCACTTTGAGAACGTTTTTTGAGAAAACACACTTTGCTCTATCAAATTCAGATAGAAAACCTTTTCAATTATGCTGATTTCTTAGGAAAATAATTTATGTACAAAGGAAAGTATGTAATATAAATATAGAGCTTTGATTAGTTAAACATACATAAAAATGTAATCAAATACAGGCCGAGGTATTAGCAAAATAAATAATCCATGTCCTTAAACCTGAAATTTCTTATTTCGTAAGTTAAAACAACGACTTGATAAATTCCATCTCCCGATGTAGGAGTCTAATTGCTTCATTTTACATGTATGTGATATCTGGAAACCGCCTGCCTAAAAGACTCAGAATAAAAAGATTAATACAAAGTTGTCAACCAGTGAAATTTTCACAAAGCTTAATAAATGATTGTCTGTGTCGCACATCCGTCTCAAAATGGTCTGCATTTTTAATTTGTCATTTTCCCAGCCGAGCACACGAACTTTACATGTTTCGGCCCGAACCAACAAAAAAATAAATTATATACGTTTGCTGCTGTGTTTTGACATGCTGTATTGCGCGGATGTGGGCAACGGAACAAAATTTACGTATAAAATGATATGTAAGCACAAAAGACCGGTAAACATTCGCCTCCATATTATATTCAGAAAGGCTTAGCTCCATAATGGACATTTGGACTAATAAAATCTTTATCGTCTTTTAAGAATTGACTTTAAAGGGGCCTTTAAAGGGTCATATATATAAATACACATATTAATTCCATATGTTTTATATTACAGTAAAACACGTTATGGGTTTTTCGCCTATTTTTTTTAATAAATTTCTAAAAAATGTTAATTCAGCGTATTGGGAGGCCAAAATAACTACTAGAACCGATTAGTTCGAAAACCGTATAATTCCATTAGTTTTTTTAGCCATAAGGTACCCATTGACCCATCAAATCAGTAGTTTCAAAGTTTATAAATTTATATTCAATATCTTAAAATAACGTTTTTCGACTTTTACAGACTTTAACGTACGTTGTTGGTACGGTTTCCAGCTCACCGATTCAATTATTCCGAACATAAAAAAGTGCTTCACAATTGGCGTCAGTTCTTTAAATATTTTCCTAGGGCTTGCTTGCGAAATACGGCCAAAAGCTTTTAAGCAAGTAGTTTAAACTTTGTGACTTAGCAAAATTCAAAATTATTCGGTGGTTTTTCAGGTGATATGATAATTACGCCTATTAGGCTGGTGCCAACACGAATTTGAAATACTAAAAATAAAAAAATAAAAAAACTTGCAATGACCAGGCGGAAAATGTTGTTCAGGTTTCAATTTGAATTAAAAACAAAATTTCAACACGAAACCATTGCAAATGGTGCAATGGGCACTTTTTTGCAAGTTTCATGGGAACGTGACCTCAGAAAACGTTCGATAGAAAACTGGCGTATGATTAAAAAGTCGTAAACTTTTCTTTTAACTGTTTTTTACAAATCCTTAAATTAACCGTTAAAATGGCGAAACCCGATTTTTCAGTATTTCTTATCCTCGTGCATGAATGATTTAATATACTTGAAAATTCTTAAAGTCTGTGTTTTTTTTTGTGTTGAATAAGCATGATTTTTCGAGCTATGTACATTTTTCGAACAAAATACCTTTATTTTCCACGAACTATGGTCTTGACATATTTTTGTATTTCGAAAGACTATAAGTGATCAGTTTAATTACTGAAATGGTCTGGAGTTGGTAGTTTATTTATCGTTTAAGAGCTTAAAAATGCATATCAGTATAGGGATCACGCCATAACCACTCTAAACGTCGGATTTTCCAAACGTTGATCACAAAAACCCGATAATAAAATATTGAGAAAAAAGTTACACATAAAATACGGACAAAAAAATAAGACACTACATCTCACGGTTGCTTCAGTACTAATATTAGGTATTTAAAAAAGGAGGGTTCTAGGTAGGTAGGTAGGTAGGTAAACAGCTAGACTGGATTCGCACACAAGTCATTAGAACACTGGATAGTGGGTAAACGAGCATTTCCCAAACCTCATTGACCCACCTTTTTCGCAGTCTTGTAACATTTTAGAATGGGTTTAACAAGACTTTGGAGGAAATAAAGCTTTGATTTTTCTTTCATTTCATTCTTTGATAAAATGCGAGTGTAATTACTTTTAGTTTCGTTTTGTACATTACAGGTTGGACATCTGATTCAAGGGTAGTTTTAGAGGCAAGGGCAAAAAGTTTCGTTTTTCAATGTTTGAAATGTAAGAAATGACACGAGTAGTAGCCCCAAATTATCATTTTATTCCATTACCAAGTCACGTTTTGGCTTAAATTTTGATGCGCTTGTAATTTTTCACATCTCCCAATTAACAGCGTTAATTAATTAATAGTCAAGATGCTCTAAAGCGAGTCGACGACATTCATTCCTATACTGGCCAGTTGTTACATTTTAAATTATATGAAACCTTCTCAATGTTTTTCAATTTTTTTTTAAATCGCATTGTAGCATCTTAGTCGCAATTATAAATTTACAAACATTTAAAACACTTGTTAGGCCGTTAGTCCAAAAAAAACGTTCAATATAGTACTATGAAAACAATTCAACCAAGTATGATAGTTTATATTCAATCTTTCCGTACTTCATTCATATTTATAGACAACTTTAACGTTCTGCATTACTGCATGCTGCCCATTTGGAAATCATGAAGCATTTCACATTTTTAACAAAATCCATGGAAAATTGAATTCTCGTATCACCGAGAAATGCATTCGGATACAACGGATTCAAAGCTAACGCGTTTACGAACTTTTCGCTCACATCTGAAAACTTATTAAACTGCCGATCTGCAGGAAATATGTTCTAAAAGCTGGCGAACTTATGCTTACGAATTTTCGCGAAACAGCTCGGATTTGCAGCGGAAAATTATTAGTTTATTAGCTTTTGTTAGGCCCTGGAATACGGTGCAGGTTGCATTATATTCTGATATTAACTTTGCAGGAGTAAAATATTTACGAAGCTCAAGGCTCTTAATGTTTGATCCATATACTTCAGAATAATTACATTTTTTAGCTATTAATAAGTTGGTGCCGATAATTTTATCATATGCTATGTTTCAGTTAATTTTAATAATTTTGGTATTTTTGTTAAAAACGAAACCGTTTTAAGGGTGAAATTTCAGGAGAATCAAAATTAATCAGTCAAATATTTAATGCTCGGGTAACAAAGACGCACATCGCCGAAGCGGAGTAGCGATTTTGGTAGACCGTAGCTGTTCTCAAACTATTACTGACTTTATCCCGATCTCAGATACAGTAAACAAGATAAGAGCAACAACAAACCAAATAATCCTTAACAATATTCAGGTGCGCCTTCACTTCCGATAAGAGTGACGAAGAAGTAGAATCATTCTACAATGAAATGCAACAAGCTCTGGGTGTCACAAGGAAGAGGGATATTACAATAAAAATGGGACATTTCGACGCCAAAATTGGGAAAAAGAAAGTGTCTGATGTTATTGCTGACTTTGGATTGGGTACAGGGAACGAAAGGGAGGTAAAATGGCACAGTTCTGTAAAGAACAAGACATGGTGATTACAAACACAGCCAGATTTAAAGATTTAAACAGCCAGACGGCAGGCTCTATACTTGGAAGGCACTCAACGATACCGATAACAACAATCACATAGTTAGGAATAAAATTGATTAAGTCTTAAATCTAAAATTTATAATTAATAAACATTACCGAAATTCCATAATATCAGCTAAAGCGTACCCTGGACCAGATGTAGCAACAGATCATAATCCAGAAATAGTAAGGCTCAAAGTTCGGTTGAGGAAGACAAGATCCCAGCAAAGCAAAAAACATCTGCGAACTTTAAACTCTAGAAGCCTAATAATGAGAAATCAATTGAGTAATTCACTAAGTAAGATCAGAGCTGAATCGAACGAGGATCCATAATATGGAGTGCCATGGAGGAAAGAAGATTGTACACAAACATTGATAGCAACACACATGAAGAGATGAGAAAAAGGATACGTGAAGCCATAGAAAAATTAATACTGCATTTCAATTGCACTTCTTGATACTGTTAGTGTGCCTTAGAGGGAAACACTGACCCCGAAGCTGCCACTAGATCAGTGTATAGACGCGCAAATAAGTGTGATGTAGTGGGATCTTTTGTACACTACTGGATTTCCACTACTACTAATTTTCACTTGTTCTATTTTGTTAATTCTGCGTATTTTTTATTCGCTTTTGATACCATTTAATCTAAATATCTTTGAAACCCATAAGAATCGGACTTGATCAGGCGAGCTTATTTTGCTTAGTTCCACTTTCTACACATCCTGTCCTTAAAATATTGCCATTTGATATTGGTCCACCTTGTATTAAGCACTAAATCCCAACATTTTGAATTTAATAATGGACTGATTTTTTTAGATGTTTTTTCTGTTTGTTTGATAAGTTTCCGTCTTGGTGCAACTGTAGTAGTCGTTCTGTGTTCTTCAAGGCTTTTTATTATGTATGTATGTGATTGAGATTTTAAATAATCAAATAATATTTTCTAATTTTACTAAAACATTTTTTTTACAAATATCCTTTCATATTAAATTTAGCCGACTAATTGATTTGGTGAGTCAGGAATTATAAGTAGTGGGTTGCTTAACATTATTAGGATGTTCATTTATATTTATTCGCTTAACTATTTCAGCTTTATTGAAATACGCTGCGTGAATTTTTCCTAATTTGGTATTATTTTATTCAACATAAAATCGACTTTTTACGAACCCAAAATAGAACATGCTCGTAAGAATTCTTTCCATAAATTACAGAAATCAAGGCGTAAACTTAGTAGCGAAATTTGGTTGTCATATTTTTGCAAATCTTATCTATATCTAAAAAAATAGCAAGTAAAAGACTGACTCCATCTAATTGCAAACGCAATATGGTAAGTTAAAAGTTGAAAATCCAGTAAAAACATGCCCTCGAATTTAATATCTGCCCGAATATTACAGATATTTCCTAAGGTGGAAAATCGCAAAATCACTATTTACGTGCCACTGCCGATATCCAAATATGGTAATGCTAAGGGATAGTCCTTTCCATGAAACGAAACTGGAATGTTAAGTGAGGGGCAAAGATCAAAGAACATAAAGAAAAAACTTTTGATGCTAGTAATTTTTTATCTGCGTAGGCTTTTATGAAAAACCCGTTAAACGAGATTTACATTCCTTCAGGAAGCAAGTATTTTTTGGTTTTTCCTCAATATAAACATAATAAGTTGCTTACTAACTTTGAAATTTTATTATATTAAGAAAGCTAAACCAATTACTGCATATCATGGGATTTGAGATGGTTTTGAAGGTTGTTACGAGCAGTGCAAATTTGTTTGCTTATTTTGATACACCAGATTACTCGAGGCAATTTTTTATCTCAACGGTATAGTCAAATTGCAAACGGCAATTAAAAAACTTTAAAACAGGCATCCAGATCAAGCAACAAAATTTACAGGGCAACTTTCAGCTCCTACAATGCAACTATCGATTTTTCAAATGCACAATTAACCCGTATGCCGAACATTGCACTGAAAAATGTTATATTTGAAGTAAGTCAGTTGTTCGAATGTACATTGAAGTGTAAATTGTAGAATGTATAATTATAGCAAAACTGTACTTACAGAAATATATATTAATGATATACGAAATTTAATAAATAATTTCTTATTTTCCACAAATATAATGATAGAAAGGTGCTTTTAACCGATTTTTAAAACGTTAAACTTTTGCTTTGAATTGTAGGGTCTGGTTCTATGATAATTTAGTTTGGAAAGCGATTTATTCAAGCCAAACCAATTTAATTTAATTCAATCAAGAGTACAGAACTAAACAAAGTTAGCTTTTGAATCTTTCCCATAAATGAAACTTGGCAGCCAGCAGAAATAGTAGATATCAGGAATTAAAAAAATTAAGCACACTTACGTAACTAAATCATCTTCATTGTAGATAGAAGGTCTTTGATGACGGACAAATTTTTCTTCCACATCTTTACCGTTTATACGCCAAGTCAAATTGGCAGCCGGATGTGATCCCTCAGAAGTGCAGTTAGCTTTTAGGGTTTCCTCCAGCTTGTACCTTGTTTTCAGTCCGTTGATTTGCGGGTCCTTCCGCGGCAARTCAATGACCTTAAATTAAAAAATGAATCYATTTAATAGATTTTATCTAGTTCTTAACCCAATATTCAACTGTTACTCTCCTTCACCGTTAGACCAATTTTGCTTTGGAACTCAGTTCATTTTCTACATTAGAAATGTTGCAGATACGATTTAAAAGAATACGTTTTYCCCTCATAACMYGTAATGCATTATAAGTATTCTATATSTTTAATGAACTATACGGTATAAGCAAGTTAGTGTTTCAATAATTGAAATATATGAAATKATAACGGAACATCTAAAGTCAGAAGTCTGAAGCTGAATCAATTATTTGGTASACACTGAAATGSTATCTATTACAAGGCATTAGCAGAAAGCTTAAAGTATCAAATTATAATTTTGCATTACTCTTAGCGAATATCTCACACTTGATGATTTKGTTGGGATCAATAAACAATACGCATACGAAACGGTCATGAAGTGCTTCAGAACGGACCTGATCTGCTTTAYTACCTTTATCGACAATTCAAAGCAATGTCACCGCGATATTGGAGTTGGGCGTATTTAACTCTAAATTACCCTACTTTTCGGTTACTGTGATTAATACATTTTCATCAAAAGGTACGGTCGTAAAAATTAAAAATCGATTAGTATAACAATTTTTAACAGAATTATCTTTTAATGTTTTATTAATGGACACTTGGACTTTATGTTTCTTCTGTAACGCACAGGTCTAGACTAATGAAGTTCGAAAAAAAACATCAAACATTTTGCGCGATATTTCTCGCTCGATTATAGCGCATTTTGACACAATAAACATTTAATGGCTTACCTTTAATTCGGCAGACTGCATATCAGTGAAAAAGCTAGGTTGCTCAGCGGTCACTTCGCAGCTATAAATACCGCTGATCTCTTTACTCACATGTTCCAGTACCACCTGCGTGTCTCTAGAATCCTTCTCACGAATATTAAGTCCTCTAATTTTAAACTGTTTTATTGGGGGGAATTCACTTGGAGAGTATCGAAAAAACTCTAAACTGCCGCGATACCACTTCACAGAGTACAGTTTGTCGCCTTCCAAGTCGTAGAAACACTGCAAATTAGCGTCTTCTCCACGCAAAACAGCGACTGGTACCTGTATACGTACATTCCTAAGCCCGGAGCACACTGAAACCAAAAACAATATTTAAGCTTTGTGTACAACTGTTGAATGATGTTTTCATGTAACAAAGATTTATTATGGACTTGTCCTGAAAATTATGAAACAATTGACATTCAGATTTTAGAATAACTCTCGAAATATAAAGACAATAAGAAAGTACCTACATGGTATCGGAATAGATGGTAAAAATGCAATGGGTGAAAAGTTTTAAATTCAATTCTGAAAGTTTGRCATGCTCTCAATTGGCCAAACAAAGGGTTTTTGAATTTCAACATCAAAGGAACGAGAGCCACAACCTCAACGAGAGCTCCAAAAATTGCATCTACCAGCAGCAGAACTAKACAGTTCATATCAGTAGAAAAMTCTAASTGGATGACCATAACCAGAGAACTTCAAYACTGTGTTGAGTTGCTCTATTGACTTGTKGCCGCTCTCTGAGTTAACGGGTAACTCATAACATAACTTAACTTATAACTCATCGGTTCATGRKTYATWARWGMTKTATTCAAGAGACCCGAGACTGGAATTTTCRCATCTAAAAAAAGGTCATTAACATTTWTTCTGAGTAACGTTTCACTAGTTTGTTCAAACAACTAGAAAAAGGCATCTAGATTTTCCCAGCAACAGAACTGGRTCCAAAGAAAGTCGGCGAGTTTTCTTGTATRAKAAATCTCTTTTTTTTTTGCWWTTTTTTTGCTGCAATRAAAGTTTACAGTAAAACGTTAGGAAAAAGCAGTTGTTTAGAAATATTGACCTAAAAATGAAGAAACCCCGAGTTCCAAGAGTTTTGCAAATAATTGATTATAAACTTTCGCTTTTTCAGTTCCGGGATATATTTGTTTATATATCCGGGGTTTTGTCCGTAAATCGAAGCTGCAAAAAGTTTTCCAAAATTTTTTGCAAAGCGGTTAAGGAAGCGAGTGTTCCAATAAAATGTATCTTATTATAAAAAAATGTTCGCAAATAATACTTGAATATTGTCAGTATTTTAAGTGAAACTAAAAAATAATGCGATTTTTGCGTAGAAAGAATTGCTTAATAGAAACTTTGTTAAAATGGGAACGACCTGACAATTTAAAAAAACTTTAAAAATCTTCAGAGCGTTGAGCGACGGGCGGCGAATTTTGCAAATAATGTTTTGTAAACTTTTGCTCTCTGGCCGTTTTTCATGATAATCCTAATTAYTTTCGGTAAAAAACTGAATAAAACTATTTGGTTTTTGTACCAAATTCGAATGGATTTCCTATTTTCCAGCAAAATTAATTTTGTCAATTTTAGCTGAAAAGATCTCATTATTGTCAGAAAAAAAGAAAATGATCAGAAAATAATGGATTTTTGCATTTTCGATTAAAAACTTTTAGTTTTGTGATCGGTTTTGGAGAAAACCTTAATGGCTATCGGGGCAAATGAGAGGAATTTATTTTAATTTTTGTCGCGAATTCGATGATGAAAAAAGTTTTGTAAAATTTTTACAGAGCTGTAAATTTGTCTTGTAGTTTATCGCCTCCTATTCAGGACCTCCAGATCGTCAGTGTTTTGAGGTAAAACTCTACAAAATAGAGCGTTTTTGAGGAGTGTAAATTAAAACAAAAAAATKGAATTAATACTAAAAAACCACATTTTTTAGCGAAACTCCTATGTGCTGTCTCGAAGCTAACGATTAAGGRTGAATCCACTTTGGGTACCCATKGCAGCTAACGCGTGAAGCAAAGCAGAGCGAAACCTCTTTARAAAATTRCTCTACATATTCTTGAAAAAAATCMGAAAAGTCTTTCTGATAAAACAATTATTTATTATGTTTGTTGTTTATTGCGGTTAAAAACCTTTTTAAATAGTTCATGTTAAATAAATTATTTCAAATAACAGCAGCAGATTTTGAATTTAGAATTAATAGTAAAGAGACACACATATTCTGATGCTAAATTTAAAATTAATACTGACGGTAAAATTCAAGAATGTATAAGAGTAAATCTTACTCCCTTTCTAACTTTGCCTACGAAAGGAATGGGAGCTAAATATATTATGACCTACAGTAAGTAACTCTCAGAAGCAATTTAAAATCTAAACTACGGCTCTAACTGCAAATGGTGGATAATGGCAAATATCTCTTGACTCGTTGAATCTAATCAACATATTCTTCCGAAGGCAAGACTAAATGCTAATGAAGATCAATTCGGCTTAGCATATATCATATATTTTAAATAGGTTGTGCTGATATATTCTATTGCAAATCGTCAGTATTGAGTTGGAAACGTAGAGAGACCGGTATCGACTTTGAACTATAAGGAATATGTATGCAAATTGCATTAACAGCAGCAATTTAGATGTCTTATCTAAATTGGCTACCGACTAAATGGATTAAAATTAATTTTAGCAAAAGCCTTGAAGTAGTTAACATGTTATAAGGTCCTAACAGTCGAAAAAAGCGAGTTGCTCACAGAACAGTTTGTGTTTGTGAATTAGTGTCTAATTTCAATTCCGTGCGTTTAGCAGAATTTTCTGCTAAGCTCTTAAGATTCTGCCGGTTCAAATGATGGCCGTTATGTGTCACTAGCAGACATTTTTCTCCGTTCAAAGCCAAAATAGAGTGATTTATTTTATGTGTAATATGTAACTTTAATAGATTGATTATTTCTTGAGGTCTGCCAGAAAAGTTGTACCAATTGTATAGAGTGATTCCAAAACTACCATCAGACCTCTCTATTGACTACAATAAATTCTACGAATTGCTCCTTCATGTCTCGAAATACTGATAAGCAATTCGATTTTTTATCTGATCAGATAACTAAGAACAAGTGTATTGAACAATCCATTTTTCTTGGAACAGCACTTCCACTAAGAAGCAAAGCGTCAACATTTTTTAAAAGTAAGGCCCAGAGCCTTTTTGAAGTGGCACTAATTCAGTGTTCAGTTCTAGTGACAGTTTTTGGTTTCCTTCTATTGAGTTCCTTCTATCTTCTTGTCTTCTCCAAATCGCTCAGAGAATCTTGAATATTGAAGCACCTGAATTTTGGATTATATACGCCCTATATAATATAATTAAAACTAGTTAATCAAGTTTTGTATTTTTGAGTCAAAATCCCAAGAACCTATCCATGAATTTTTTTTATTAAATACCCCTTCAAATAAATCCCTTAAAAAATCAGTATGAACCGATATGAACGGCATTAATATCGCTGAATTAACATACAAACTCGAAGTTAAATACATGGGCTGCATTTTTGTGATTACTACCACCGTAAAAACTTATAATGAAAATTGCTATCATTAGAAGATATCAAATTTTATACTTCAAGAATGTCCACCGAGATATTTATCACAATGTCTTTATATAAAACGGCAATAATAATCCACTTCGATACAGATATTCGGTCTCTACGTCTTCATATTTTCCCTCGACCCTTGTTCAAGTGTCATATTTTACGCCCCCGCAGGAAAAACTTTTCACAAGAAAATATTAAATTGACTGAGTAAAATATGGTAAAATATCTACAACAATAAGGTTAAGGATGGCAATAAATTTTCTTGAGTTTAGTGGCTTTCAGCCCCTTTGCTGGCTGGGAAAAAATTGCGGTTACGTGTCTATTTTTTATGCAAATCGCCCCTAGAGTGAGATCAATTATCCAACGTCGTGCGAAATGCTAATGGAGGCAGTTAGTAAGCCAAATAGAAGTAAATACTTATGAAATTCCATGTATTCGTGAACAGCTGACAAAGGAATAACTAGCAATTTTTTAGCTTTTGAAAACATCATTCAGTTTAATTCTATACGTATTATATTGATCGAAATGGCCCCATTTAGTATAAAGATTTTGCATATATATTTGCATCGAAGTAAAACGGTTCTTTGAGGGGTATTCGAAGAAAACTCCATAAACTCCCAGTCCTACTGTAACATCTGAAACATTTTTTTTATAATAAAGAGGTAAATAAAAAACTTAATTATAACCACATTGAAGCTAAAAGATCCCTTCTTATACCGCCGGTATAATATTAATATTAAATAAATATATCATAATGGTAATATACGAGATAACATTATAAATATATAATACGAGATAACATTATAAACTTATAAAAGTACGCTTACGCAAGAAAAAATCTGCATCAATTATTGGACCTATATTTTCTGACGCGGTAAATTAGACTTCAAGATATATATAAAATAAGGACAATAATTATTCATAAAATCATGTACTTTATATAAAAACGTAAAATTTGTTAATACTGAAAAATATATGGCCAATATAAAAATCAATAGGATGAAAAACGAGTATACACGACATAAATTTCGAGAATAGTCATGTACTTAGTTTGGGTTTATTTTTCATCAAACAGTTCTTAAATAATATATAAGAATACATCCTTTTTTGGTATACTTATCTAATCCAATATTTTAGTTAGTAATTTTGAGTTTAACTAACCCACTAATAGCAGCATATAACAATACTGAACTGAAAGTACAGCAACCCCTAAGTTAAGTAATGTAAGTATGGTAATGGAGGCACATTGAAATTAAGAAATAAATAAAATATTTCTGAAATTATTTGAAGTCTTTGTTATAAAGTCTGTACAAGCTTTTCGGCTCATCAAGTTTACTTTGAGATATTAAATTAAATATTTACTTCGGGCAGATTGGCATGCTAATTGAAAAAGCGTTTATTATTAGCTTAAAATGATCCAACATTTTACCAATTTTGTCGACCCCAGTGCCATAAAATTATACCCAGGAATCATTACGATGAATACTAAATAATATTTTACTTGTTTTGCTGCTGACCGAGACTAGTCGAAAAGGAAATAATGTTTAGTAGATAGTAAATGTACGTACTGGTCAAATGCACAAATATAAATAAAAATAATAGGTTTGACAATTAGTAAATGTGCAGCTAAATAATATACTTGATGTTGGAGCATTAGATATAACCCAGTAACAATTATAAAGTGTGTAAGTGAAATTGTCTTTTTGTATATTTGCTTTTAGTTTACTAAATGTTCGTCCTTTTATAGGTTCGGATTACTGTAAGGTCTTTTTTATGAGTTTTTTTTTAACTTGTAAGTAATTTTACTTCGTTCGTTTTACTTCATTTAACTACCTCGACATAATGTGAATCTACTATTCCTATGTTCCGGTTCTACCGGAAGTAGGTATCAACTTGCTTAATTTAAATGGAACATCCTATATATTATTACATTTTTGAATTTTACTCCAAATTCTAAATATAATTCATGTATAATATACTATGCCTAATTCTTGTCTTACCATTTTTGGTATATTTAAAATTTTATGTAAAACATGACAGTTGCAGCCACTCGAATAATTATTCGTTT
>NW_026018508.1:9508431-9519204 GCF_020466585.1 Dendroctonus ponderosae
CAGAAGGATATTAATCCCAACTGCGTGTTACCAGTACAATTTTATTTGAGGCGCGTTAATCCGACTTGTGCACGAATTACTTTATAAAATTGTATAACTTGTGTCGGTGCCTATGTATTCAGCTAAAACTAAAACTAAGTATGCAGACTAATCTAACACCTATAAAGTAGTTCAAATTCTTTAAGAAATGCAATTGACCAAAAATAGCAAGTATGAGAGATAAAAACGATATATAAGTACATAAAAATTCAGTAGGATAGGTTTATGTTAGCGTACATTATAGGTTTGCTAAACGGTTATTTTTCTGGAACAGGTTACAACGTTGCAGTTCACTTTGGTATTAGGTTCTAAAATGCGGTTCCAAAAGTAACATGTCACTTTTTTAATTTTTCATTCAAAATTAACAATTATGCTGATGGTAGAAATAGTGATGATAACTAATGATTTAGTTTAGTTAAAACAAAAATTCTTAGCATCGGTAAACCAAAAATAATAGAGTCTAAAAACAAAAACAAAAATATGTGTTAATATAAATAACTACTGAAAGGAAAAAAATAATGGTAATAAAATCGAATGGTGTAAATAAAATATAAGCTTTGCATGTGAAAATGTTTAAAAAGCTAATTTTCATTTAAAAATGAATTAACATTTAAGCATATTTTTTGTGTATGCTTTTTAGTCCAGTTCTAGTCTAGAAAATAAGCTCTCACTTGGAACAAAAGTACTAATATACCTGTGTTTTTTTGCTATGAAACAATTTGTCAAAATCTTGAAAAATTGAATAATCTTCTTCTCGTCTATATTTTACCTAAACTTCCTATGATTTCTGGGTGTTATAGCATTTGAATTAGTTACGCGTGTTATTAAGCCAACAATAACATTAAATTAATTATTTTTTTTAAACTGATCTGAACATATTTAAATCATTATTTAGAGTAGCAAACAGCAAACATGCGTTGTAAAACTAAACAGCAAAGTTTTTCTTCTTCAGGTGTTGTGCACATTGCAAGTCAACCTGAAGAGAGAATATCTGGAACACTCAGATTAACTATCTCATACGAATTTTCGCATATTGACGGATTTGGTACATTGCGGGAAACAAATTTATCCATTTTTATATACCGAACAAAATTATTTAAATAAAAGTTCATGTTAAAATAAATCATTGACATTGACTCTGCAGCTACAGAATTTTACGAATTGCAAACTATTTTTTATAAATTTTCCACCAGCGTCGGTACATGATGAAACATGTACAAAGACACTATAATACTTTATAGCTAGTGTCATCCTATTACAAGATTACAACTATCTATCACTTTGAAATGTTTTATGTGAGTCGTATTGAAATGCTAACCCGCAGAAATATGTAACTTAAAAATTTCCCGGATACGTGATCATATTACAACACATTGGAATATTCAAATATGTGAAATAACAAGGGGGTTTAAAATCTGCAAGGGTTGAATAACTCAAATATTAAATTTTATCCGGACGGTGCGAGAAATGTTAAACTATTATTAGTATTTTCTCATGCGAGTACTATGAACCTAACTGGCAAATATCTAACTGAAATTAAAACAAAATTCCAGAATATATTAGGCAGTCCTGTAATTTAATATCGGCTTACATTTGTGGTTTTTCGGGGCAGAGCTCAGTTTATGGTTAAAAGCTTTTAGGTTTACAGATAATTTAAGTGACGAACGGTGTTCCGTTTCCAGTTTTTGTAACACATGTGATATGGATAGTGGATTTGTTTTAGTTAGTGTTTGTTTACTTTCACATTAGTGCTGATTTAGGTGACAATCCGGCAAATGGGGTATGAGCGTGATGGTTGCAAAAAATATTGAAACACGGCACCTAAAGTTACATGTGTGATATATCTTTTAAATTTAAACTTTTTAATGGGCGCAAGATATCAAATGTTAATGAATAATGTCTTAGTTATCTTTTCCTGAATGTTATGGAAGAGAAAGTGAACAAAATCGAACATGTCGCATTTGATTGTCCACTGAAGTGAGAAGAACACGCTTATGGATGCAAACAAAGTTTTCTTTTCGCCGCACAACGAGAACTGAAATATATTGGATCACAGTAACTTCTCCAGATTTGCCGGTGACTTTCCGTCAATCTAAGGAAGATGTTAAACATTTTTATTATTGCCATAAATAAATGTCAATTGTTTTTACAGAAATGTTGAGATATTTATTGCTTATTAAAAAACAGTGTAACTAAAATTATGGACTGGGTGATAAACCGCACAAAACATTCAACATTAAACACGTTTGAATCAAGATATATTCAGTCATTTGTTCAGTCATTTTTGTGAAACTGTTGGCAAAATAAAGTATTGACAATAAGAATTTAAGAGTGAACGCTGCAACTTATTAATTACAAATGTTTTTATATCTAGCTCAAATATCAAATATTCCGACTCAAATATAAGAACAGCTTTTCTAACTTTTAGTTAGTTCCTATAATAAATAAGATTAAACGCATAAAGTGAAGATGGCTTTAAGAGTAGGATTTGAAAGTCTCAAGATGATAGTTGGGAAATTGCTTTAAGGCTGGATATCCACCTATGCTCACATTCAGCTTTACATTTCAGCATTCGGTCAATCATAAAATCAAACATTCATGATGTTTTACACGGAGAAATTTAGAACTATGAGCCGACTTTCTCGGGATTGCTAAATAATAAAGTATGCTGTCTTAATGGAGAACTGCATCCATCAAGAACTAACAGATATGAATCTGGTATTTGAAGCTACAAATTGCAACGCAACAGCAGCTACTTTAGCTTATATTTGGATTTAATTTAATCGTTTTTTGCATCACCTAAAATGGACAAATACCGATTTTGCAGTATTTAATTTTTTTCTCACGTATAAGTGATATATTATAGTTTACGTGAATATTTGTAAAGGTATGTTAATTTCAGTGCTGATTAAGAATAATTTTTTTGTAGTTCCGAAATGATTAGTTTGCGAGTAATTTACGTTTTGTGTTTCACCCATGTACAAGATATTTGACTGGCTCTTAAAATGGGCCACCCTGTATATGCAGAGTATCCCTGAAAAGAACGTACAACGCTTAACTACCAATTCCTTACCCGAAAATAAGAAGTTCTAGGCAAAATTACCTATATCCAATGTTGCTTCATTTTGCCGCTACGGAACGCCAAAATTCTCAAATTAATTTCGTTTTTTCCAAATAATTCCTAAATACCTAAATCGCTTTTCGCTAAATTTGGAATCATCAATGTATACATAAATTTACGTGTTTTGACGTAATCGTGAAATTTTTTGAATGCGTGGAAATACTAAAACTTGTTTGCCTCTTTTAAAATTTTCGTCAGATATACAGTTTCTGTAATAAGTTTCTAAATATTAATTTACGATACCGTGCAATTCAGATTCTTAATTGTTCAGGACGAAAAACCAATGAAAAATATTAATTCTGAATAATTCAACTAATTTAATTATTTTAGCAAATGTTCAAATGTTGAGCGTTTTCCCAAACACATAAATTATTTCTCTTTAAAAAATTAAACTCTACTTTGGGCATCGTGTCCGGTTTGCTTTTAAAATAATCTGCTGCATTGAATAGCGGAGCGGCGGGCAAAACATACACTTTTGATTGAACAGAGCCCCGCAGAAAAAAATCTAGCGGTGTTAAATCGGATGCTCTTTGTGGCCAATTAATCGGCCATCGGTGTCTCTTCCGATCCACCTAATATCCAACTTCGCTCAACTCCAAAAACAGTTAAAACTATGTTTGTCAAATGTATGAGATAATTTAATTAAGTAAAGTCAAGTATTGTTTCTAAACAACACACTTGTAAACACAAAAACGACTTGTATAATTTTTTCACAAAAATGATGATTGGCACGGTATTATAGTTAATTTCAGGAACAACCTGTTCATTATCAACAATTTATTTGTCATTTATGTTACTATTTAGGAAAGAGCCGATTATGCATTACACGCAGGCTATTATTGCTTCTGGAATATTAATTAATAAACACACAACATTACCTACTGATGCATTATCAGCGAATGCATTGACTTTTCAAGTACAAACAACGGTTTTATATTTTCAAAGTGTTATTTGCCTAGCTTGTCATTATAACCATGTTTATATGTACTTTGTTAGGAAAGCCTACATTTAGAATTAAATAATGGTAACTAGTTCAGTCATTATTAAATGTTTATAAACATGATATTTCAAATACAGCCATAAATGACCACTAATCAATATTTTATAGATGCAAATAATTGTGTCCTAACTTGAAGTATTTTTGTTGGTTCTACCTGGAGCATCAACATTTATTTTTACTATAATTGCTTGCTTTTCGGTTTGAAGCGGTGTCGTGCTTATGTGAGATTAATCAATAAGAAGTAAATGGAACAAATATGAATAGTTGACGGCGTTCCAACTTTTTTATCGTATTAACTGTTTTACGGAACACTGCACTGAGCCATTATCCACAAAACGGATTTTATGTAGCTGAAATTTACTCGAAACTTAAATCGAGCTATAAAAGCACACTAAACGTCAAGCTTCCTCTTACTTGAAGAGACTATTGTATGTAATATTATATCTCGACTGATTGATTAAATATTTAGAGACTCGTGAAAACTTCGGGCGGCAACAAGGTAATTGAAAATTACATTAGAAGTATGTCTAGGGCATCTAAGATGTGAAAATATGTCTCCGCATTGGATAAATACTCTAAAGTTAATTCCAAGATTATTAAAAGAAATTAAATTACAAGAATCAAGGAAATACATTTTACGACTCGAAAGTCTTCTTTTTAACTTGCTTGACTAACAAATTGCATGAATCTGATAGCTTCTCATTTTCAAACGATTATATTACTAGCCTTCCTGGCAGCACTGACCTTCCAGTTAATTAACTGCACTTCAATTAATCTTTTTTCACCCTTTCAAAAATTATCGCATTCTATTTTCTACAACAGCAAATCTAAGGCGACTTATCGTCCTTTTATTTGTTCAATCTGAAATGCCAAAGGTTAATCATCAACCCGCCAAAGTTTCAATATACGTTATTCCATTTGAAGCATATCATAAAAGCCTAAAATAGAAATATCCGCACCAAAGTGTTTCGTGACTAAACATATTCATTCAGAATTTGCAAGAACGTCCAAACTTCACGTAATATTATAGTTTTAATATTTTGTGAGCGGAACTAGTTCATGTCAGGTTTACTTGAACAAGCCTGATTTATTAATGAGCACAATTACCCAAACGAAAAATATTTTCAAACCGGTCGTTCACAAGAAAACTGTTTGCCGTAGGTGAAATTCTTTAAACAGGTAATACATAAATGTCTAGATTGATTCAATTCAGACGGTGCAATATATAGTGTGACACATTTAATGAATATATACAAGGTGGACAATATAAGGATACATTCTTACATGAGGATCTCCGAAACGGTAAGACATAGGAAGTGGGTTAGATTGGAATTTCGCAATTAGGGGGCCATATGCTTGGCATGTTGAAAATCAAGTATTTCTTTTGCGATATTTAAAAATATGGGTTTTTCGGATTTTCGTTCTCGTTAATTTAAGTTATTTCAATATATATAATATATAAATAATATTTATTTCCTACAGAAAAAGGCTATCGACCCAATCGGTCTTTCTGCCTCCTCGATCTCAACAAGATAGTGTCGATGAAAATGTATTCCAACGTTTCGTTTCTTTGAAACCATCATCAACTTTTGTTTTTCATATGGACTCAAAAAAAAGTACATAACGCATTAGGTAGCTTTTTTAATAGCGAACTCAGTGAACACAGCCGATTTGTACCGGTTCTTGCCTCAAAAAAAAATATACATTTTTTAAATGATCTTTTGGAAATATTATGCTCCTTACCGAGTCCTCACCCGAGTCACATGCCTCACATGTTATTTATAGTTGAGATTTGCACGCTGTGGTTGAGTCTGAACGTTGACATTTGTCCTGAATCTTGTACTTGTGATTGTTGAATTTTGCCCAAGGATATCGAATAAGTGGTAGTTTGCTCTTTATTATTCTATGCAGTCGATCGAGAGAATGGTCTACTGAAAAAACTGGTCGAGTCTACTGGAAAACTAGTGTTTCAGATGTTGTTAGATCGACAGTGATTAATCTCATCATTAAAGTGAGTCTATTGATATGAAGGGAGATGATGAGTTATTTTGTTGCTTAGAAGTTTTTGCACGTCAACTTCAGCGATTCATGGTCGGTTTGATGGAAATTTTGTGGACTAGTTTTGTACCGATGTTTTTATTTCTTCAACTAAACCCCTCTGCCGGTTATGCAAGCTGAACTCGTCTGCGTGAACAATGTGAGGTAGAGTGGATCTTTTTTGGTGTAATATTATTCCACTTCAGGGACGCACCCCTGCCCACACGAGCCTTGGTTTATCTCCCAATACCATACGGGTAGACCATTGTCCTCTCCCCATTCGTCCATCCAAACCCAAATTTTTCCTTCCCAAAATCCTCGATCTGGCTAACCCGCAGGAGGATAGCGTGGCGCAGTACATCCTAAAACCCCTTAGACATGGCGAATTTGAAACAGGCGATTTCAACGCTATTGTCGGGAAAAAGCTATCCGATGACGAACACTTCATCGGTAATCGAGGACTAAGAGACATAAACCGACGAGGACTGTCATATTATGCAACTTTCTCAAAAACAAAAGACTTTATGCAATAAACACCTTCTTTGTTACACAAACGCAAAGGAAATTGATATAGATGAGCCCTGACGGCAGAACACACTCTTTCAACACAGGAAGCAACAACCGGATAGTCAGAGCTAAATTATCCATACAGAAGCCGGAAAGATATATTAAATACAACACAGACTCAATAGATAGCAGCACTCTGAAAGAAAACAATATCATATACCGTAAAAGACTCCAAGCACCGGGAAACCACAAATAAGAAGAAAATATTAAAGATCACCAAGGAATTTTACCAAGACTTATACAACTCACAAATAAATAAACCAGAAACGATTAAATTTAACAAAGTGAAAAATGTGGGGTGGGTCGACATCCCCGAAATAACAGAGGAGGAGATACAACATGCTCTTAAAACATCAAAATATAGCAGGGCCCTTGTGGGCGACGGCATAGTAATAGAAATGGTCAAGGAGGCAGAAGAAACAATTGTCCCCAAGCTAAAGACACTTTTCAATACTTGCTTTAAAACCCAAAAAATACCTGAGCCTGGAACGAATCCACAATCATCCTACTCTACAAGAAAGGAGACCCGACACTTAAATACACACTTAAACAGACACTATAAATTGCTTACGAGTTCGGAGGGAAGGAGGTTATGTACTGTAGATTTCCGTGGGGTGGTTGAATTTGAGTTCTTCGATATTCTTGTCCTAAACGATTTTGGCCATTCGAAATAACTATAGCAGAATGTCTCTAACTAAAGTAATTCACCGCAAACGCTCGGTTGCTAGAACGGACTAGGAATCGGCAATTTCCATTTAATTAAAAACACATTTAAATATCTAAGCAAAGCTTCGGGTGACCTTATCTTTTTGGAGTTGATCCTTATTATGTTCTCATTATTATTCGTATTTTTATTAACCTTTAGGAAAGTTCACTCCGTACATTTCACGTCTTAGTTAATATTCAACTTAAATTTCGTACAAATGTTATCATTAATGTCAGTTATTCTATCTGTAGAACTATATATTGCTGGTTATTATGACGCCCAAAAATAAAATAATTATCCCAACTGTAACTTGTTGGGCAGGAGTTTAGGTGGAGATAATTAATTAGATGTCCTATGCCGCTTACTCCGGATTACAGTATCCTATAGGAATTAGATTTAGTTGGTGGTTTACACACTGTGACCAGTAAATATTTATTAACCGACAAATGCTTTGCAGTTTGCGGTTTATGTTGTCAGTGCTATAATTAATAAGCACCAAGTTTATTCGCAATTGCAAATTAGCTGACAGCAAAACTAAATATTGTATTACATGCCATAATATATTTTCGAAAACTTTTCTTAAAAACCTTTTTCTTTACTCTACTCGTTTATTCTATACTCGTCTGTATCGTTTTAATTTGTATTGTTTCTGTCGTTGCAACCTCTTCTAATATCGAACATTTTTTTTAATTTTCCGGAGCCGCAAATATATTAATCTAATTGATTGCTTATATTACTCTAATTAAAACTTTAAAGTAAATATCAGTTCTGTTATTTGTTACTGGCGTCTTCCTATAATAGTGCGATCAGACTTGATCTGCTGCAGCCGCAGCTAATTCTTTTGATGTTTCGTCAAAACACCAACAGACGATCGCTTTTCTGATTAAAAAAAAAATGTTTTTTTCGCGAATCTTTTCCTCACCGTTGTTATTTTGAACTCCGTGGTCCCGTGCAATGGTAATAGATGGTAGTAATGTGCCATGAGTATCCAAAGTTGCTAACGCCTGAACTTTTACTTTCGGTGTAGGAATTCTTTTATTCGGAAACCTATTACGGTAGTTTTTTGCAACAGTAGCTGCAGCAGAGAGAAATTCTCGTGGTTTTGAGCGAGAATGTTTCACACTTTCAACAACCAGAAGAGTTTTCTTTGCCTCCATACTGGAACAGTGCTTTGCAAAATACTTCACATTTCAAAAACATATACGAATAAATCCACAGGGTTTCTTTGGTTTTCTCTACTCTCATACAGTCCACTTTTCATGGCGTATTGTCACCCCAGACACCGATTTTTCTGGGTCAAAAAGGGTGAATACGCATAACACAGAGAAACTGAAAATATTTGACATTTTACTCCAATACAACCGATGGTTCACATTTAAATGTGTCCAGTTTGGCCCACCTAACAAAAATCTTACTTTAGAATCCTTACCGCTTTTTTTCAAATTTTTTACAGATTTTTCCCGAAATTTCAACACCTATCTGTAACTCTAAATCTGTAACTAAGCATTTTTCGGCTATCGCTTACATAGTAAACTAGGGTCACCTTCGGATCTAGAATACATGGTTAAAAAAGGGTTTGCCCCTTCTGCATGAAATATCTTGTATAATTTTTCCAAATCCCAAGTCGTCAATATTCTCCCATGTTCAATCAATATATCCCAGTTCAATATGTTATACCGAAATAAATGTTTGCATGATGATATTAATTTGATAACTACGAGTTAGTTCAAATTTTTTTAAACAACATTCAAACAGAACAAGTAAAAGTTCTGCAAGCTTTGCCGTGATTCCCGTAGTTCAATTCTTCAAGCGTAAACTGGTTTCCAAACTAATAAATGTATTATTTTCGGGCGTTGAGAACTAGTATGAGACTCTGGAAACATGTTTACGAATAACCTGTGCGCATAATTCATTATGCCGTACACATTAAAAGTTATGAGTATATTAAAGTGAATAGCATACATAATACAAATTTATTTGAATCATTAAATTAATTCGGTAGTTACAAAAAGAATCCACACCGCACAAAGACACACGTTGCAATACAAATTGATTCCAATGTTTGCTATAGGTGGCTCAAGCAGCAATATAAAGCAATTTACACTTGGGTTTATTATTTTTTCAGTTTTGTTGAACTAAGAATAAAAGTTTTGCGTTTCGATCGATCTCATGTGCATTTTATTCGCTGGCAACACCAGAACGTGTAATCCATTCATAGAATAAACTTTTCCCTGGTACTCTAGTAAAATCAAGCATTCGTACATATCGTCATTATTGGAAATCGAGGCTGAGTAGAGGCAGGAATTTGCAGTTATCAAGAAAGTTCAACAAAAAAATAGAAATCTCTAATTCTTTAACGGATTAAGAACAAATGAACCAAAGCAATTTCTTAGGACTTTTCTACTGTCTTTCTGGAACAAAACTCTTCAATTAACAGGTTCTGATACATATGTGATTATCGTGCCTTGTAACGTAGATTAGAAAAAAAGACCAACATCATTAATTTGCTTCGTGTCATGTTAAATTAAACTTCTACAACAGATTTATATAATAATTTTAAATTTAGGTTTCATAATCGGACCCACATACACAAAACGCCCAAAGACGTTCCTGAGAAACTGGGGAAAGTTTTCACCCTCTTAAGTTTATTGTCAGTAAGTTTTAATGGGCTACATGTTGCGAAATGTGTTTAGAAGTATTTTTAGGGCAACTGGGGATTTAACTTGTGTCTTGTTGAAAAATTTTTGACAGTTTGTGAAACTGAGGACAGTTAATTTCCCCAAAAGTCCCTCAAGAGGATGGCTTTTACAACATGGAGGTAGAAATATTTTCAGCAGTTAGGAACTTTTGATACAACGCAAATTCCTTTATTGGTCAGTCAGTGCATGGCTTGGCTTGATCCTGTTTAATTGAGTATTTAAGTCATAGAAATACTCAAACATTAAACTAAACTACTCCGATATAAAACCTGTATTTAGGGAATGAATCCAATATTACGATTAAGTGTTAAATAGTGACTCATTACATGACTTGATTCATACGCTGTTTATTTTTGACTGAAGAATGGAGGTGAGTGGGGCTGGGACACGAAAAGTGTCGGACACAGAAGTGTCTGGAAGAAAACAGTCGGATTGGATCTTTTGTTACTAATATATGAGATTTCCGTGCTTGTTCAATACAGTTGCAGATATACGATCTTCATGCTCTGAAAGCGGGGCAATCGTGAAAATATTTTAGATGGCTTGCCCCTGAACACTTCGGTATACCCTCCAATTTTCAAACTTTTCTTAATTATAGTTTGCA